>NC_088317.1:5705803-6006109 GCF_910592395.1 Lineus longissimus
CAAGGACGCCAATGGTGATGCAAACCAAGGGGGGGGGGTCGAGCTCAGCTCTACATCTGATTTGGTATATCTTCAAACAAGACACTTTAGTTCATCCAAAAGATGCATTAACCTGACTCACGAATGCACGATCGATCCCATGGTCAGTACATCCCAAATGCACTGAAGTCAACGATTGATTCAAATTACAACTCAAGCACACGTGGACTAGATTGTCTCTGCAACTATTGTTTTGATATCAAGTGATTTGTTTGGAGATTTTGCATCACAGACGAGATGTATCGACCGCCACCAGAATTCGTAGAAGACTTCAGATTAATTCCGTAATCATATCTGTAGCTATCTGAATCCCAGAGCTAAACAATAAAATGGTTCAATCAGAAGCAATTTATTTGTCGCTTTGGTTTTGTATGCAGGGTTTCGTTATCGACATCTACACTCAGTATCTAGGAGGAGTCGGGTATTCAGGCAATGAGTTTTCATGGTCAAATACTATTTCTTACTAATCTATAGATCTCTACTTGCAGTGTGTATAGTCTATAGTCTATAATCTATAGATCTCTAAGTGCAGACGTACGGGTTCATAGAAAACTTCCCGAAATCAGTTAATTGGCTCCAAAAGAATTATTACCCATAATATTGTATCTTAAACTCTGTCGATATCTAGAATCTGGCTGGGGCATTAGGTTGAGTGCAAAATCCGCGTTAATTAGTGATATCTTTTGCTATATTTTCTTCATATTATGTACACAAGCGTCCTGGATACGAGGTATCCAGGAGACCTCCTGCCGTAGACTGGCTGAACTTGCAAGAGACTAACTACTGGTAGAAGATGAAGTCGGAAGACCCATGGAGGTACAAATAAGATATATACATGTATATTAATATATAATATATCTTATTTATATATAGATAATATATCTTATTTATACCTCCATGGAAGACCAGAGTAATAATCAGTGACTCGATGATATCCAAAATAGGGAGCACAGATCCCATTTTACCAAATTAAGACTGAGTAATCATTGTCTTTTAATCGAGAAAGGCCGCTACTCTCGTCCTATTATCCCCAGGGATGAGAGATGGTGCCCTCACTATCTATCATTGGGAATCAAAGTAACTGAAGATGAGACTCATTTTTTGTGTTCATGCCCTTTGCTCTTTAACCTTCGTGATGAATATTTGAACAAAACTCGAATTAGGTTAACTAATGAACTTTCAAATAGAAATCTATTATTACATCTTTTAACTGCTGAAGATAATGTAGCTCGCCTCACCGGTAAATTCAGTTATCTAGCTTTTCAGGTGAGAAAAGCTCTATAATTATTAAAAATACTGCTGCAATCATTGTAATAATACCCACCAACTCTCTTGCACTCTTAAGTAATTTCTGTATTATTTGATTACTTTTATTACTTATTGCTCTCTTTTCTTCTGACTCTCTATCTACACTGCACTTCTGTTTATTGTATTTTCGTCCCATGCAAAATGTAAATTTTATACGGATTCAATAAACTTTTGTAATTTGTAATTTGTAATTTGTTATAAAAGCACATTGTACGGGTTCACACAAAAACTGCCCCACAACATAATTTATGGTAAAATTTTTGCTTTTCACGCCAAAGTTGTTATTCTTTTTCTGAACTATGCGATAGGTATTTCCCATCATAGACAGATGCCTCAGAAACGGTTTTTATGTAATAAGAGTTTTAAAATGTGAGATCGTATACAAATTACTAGCCTGGTACCACTGGCCACCGTCAGACGACGCTGTTGTGTTTGACCTATTTTGACTCCGTCCGTCCCGTTGGTCAAACACAACAGCGTCGTCTGAAACAACGTTGTTTTCGGTCATAGTATTCACAGTATTCATGCTACTGTACATAAGCGTCCTGGATACGAGGTATCCAGGAGACCTCCTGCCGTAGACTGGCTGAACTTGCAAGAGACTAGGCCTACCTACTGGTAGAAGATGAAGTCGGAAGACCAGAGTAATAATCAAATAACTCTATTCGTACTAACAATCTCAATCAACGGCAGAGCACGCTAAAAGTCCTAGTTCAGAGAAAGATGGCTATGCACCGAGAGAGAGAGTGTCCCCGTAACCACCGCTTAAGTACACGTATTAAAGGAGCCGAGTCCGAGTCCAGAGTCTGCGGTATGTATAATTACGGAAGCTTTTTAATTAAAGAATTGCCGAGATATGAGGGGGTGATATGAGGGGGTCCAGAAAGAACTGACAATGTCAGTCGCCTCCCTCTGGTAGTCATATACCAGCGGAACGCCGTGTCTGGACAGCGAGGGCACTAGGTTAGGGTTAGGGGTAGTATTATTGGGGCTCTAAGGTTAGGGGTAGGGCCGGGTAGTATTATGGGGGCTCTAAGGTTAATATTGATTTTTTACCGAACTGAATTCATTTTAATAATATGATGTATAACACAGGCAAGTTTAAAGCAAATCTACAATGACATCCAAGCAAACATGCAAAATAAAGACAGAGGTCACGCAGATGGCTGTGGGTTGGTTAATAAGGGTAGGGGTAGTATGGTTAGGGTTGGGGTGGGGGTAGGGGTAGAGGGGTAGTATGGTTAGGGTTAGAGGTTGGGGTTTAGGTTGGGGTAGAGGTAGTATCTTGGGGGTGCTAAGGTTACAGGGTAAGAGTTGGTTAGGGTTAGGTTTGTGTTATTTCCCATTTTATTATAATCATTTTATTTTATTATAACTATGTACTTATTTGGTCATTTATTTTAATTCTTTATATATGTTTTGTAAAATGTAATTATTAATTTTAAATTTTTTTATATATATATTATATAATATGTATGAAATATATAATATACAATATATATTATATTATATTATCAGATGACGTCAGTGGGATTCCTCTATATCAAACACCCAGATGGCAGACGAACCTGACTTGTCACTGCTAGAGGAAAGCATTGCACAAACTTCATGGCAGAGACCAAGGCTATCATTACGCATCGAACCATCTCATCAACAAAGCTCCGTTGAATCATTAAGGAAATATTTAGGATCTCGTATTAAAGGACCATTGGCATTATTATTGCAGTATGTTTGTTCTTCTTCTGGTTCATCAGTAAACTATTGTTCTGAACGTGTTTGATGCTTTTCCAATTTTGTTTCAGCTCTTATATAGTAGAAAAACGCGTTATTCGTTATTTTCAGTACGCGCGCGAAATACCTCTCCCGCCACGTGAGTGCATCGAGTTCAAGTCACCCCGCTATTAAGACGCAATGTCATTTCCTTTTATCGTCGCAGTTGCGGGGTGGTCAAGCGCCATGAACGTGATGTCGGAAAAATCGATATCAGCACCAATGGGTAGATCCTAGATCCAGGAAACGCCATACTAGTGCATCGTTCCACGTGAAAAGAGTCGATGCGTGGAGAACTTACTCGGGTCAAATCGGAGTCAACATCGGAAATGCGCGATAGGCCTCAGTCAGATTTTGAATTTTTCCTTTTTTGTGCAATTTGTTGGTGAAAAGTACTTATGTAGAATATGAGGTGACTGGGCAGCCGACAGCTTGGTAATATTGCCCTTAATGCAAGTATCAATTCGTATCTCGTACCCCCCTCCACAAGGGTCGAATAAATAATGCCAATGGTCCTTTAAAATTAGTAAATTTATAGAAGGAAAGTAGAATATGTCGGGTTAGATATATGATACATATCCGCTACAGGCTTATAGTCCACCAACATCGATCAATAATATTGATTTTTTACCGAACTGAATTCATTTTAATAATATGATGTATAACACAGGCAAGTTTAAAGCAAATCTACAATGACATCCAAGCAAACATGCAAAATAAAGACAGAGGTCACGCAGATGGCTGTGGGTTGGTTAATAAGGGTAGGGGTAGTATGGTTAGGGTTGGGGTGGGGGTAGGGGTAGAGGGGTAGTATGGTTAGGGTTAGAGGTTGGGGTTTAGGTTGGGGTAGAGGTAGTATCTTGGGGGTGCTAAGGTTACAGGGTAAGAGTTGGTTAGGGTTAGGTTTGTGTTATTTCCCATTTTATTATAATTATTTTATTTTATTATAACTATGTACTTATTTGGTCATTTATTTTAATTCTTTATATATGTTTTGTAAAATGTAATTATTAATTTTAAATTTTTTTATATATATATTATATAATATGTATGAAATATATAATATACAATATATATTATATATGTATATGTATATGCGTATATATATATATACTTACTAGTACCAATTTATGGGGTTTTTATATGAGACCTTAATATCTGGCAATTTTTTAAAACCCAGTTATGTGGCATATATATATATGAATATATACCAGTAACGTCCACAGTGTGTATATGCCTCGGAGTTATGCAAGTGTCAAATATACCACGTTTTGGACACTAACTATTTCACTGGCTGCTGTTCGAGACAGTGAATTGTGTAAGCCTACCTCTAAATATATTTCATTGTTTCCAAAATAGGAAAACCTCACCTTCTCAAGGCGCTGTAATTGTTGGGTGTCACCTACCACTTTTATTGATTAATCTGTAAAAATATTGTATTTGTATTCTGCCCCATTTTCTCCTGTTGTATGTCTTCTTGTCTTATCTGTCTGCACTGTGTTTTCAACCGATATGAATGTATCTATAGGTCCAATAAACTTAATTATGAATTTTTTTGAATTTTTTGTTGAGAACAGGAACCTCATGAGGAAATGCTATCTGTGACAAAAGACAAGTATAAAGACGGCCTAACTCTCCCCTCGGGTTCTTTCTACATTGAGCCACTTTGAACTGTATTACACGCCAAGACCCGACTGAATTTCGTTTTCCGACGATAAAGAAGAATATCCATAGGCCTGTTCAGCGCTCTTCAAGATTTTTGCAGTTAAGGCGTACCGATAAAATATAGGAAGTGACTATTTGGCAAGCCCGGCTCACCAAACAGCGCCTTTTTTCTGCCCTAGATGGAGAGCCGAACTCATGCATATTCAACCATCCAGGAGCTCATTATCATTCGTGGCAACACGGTCAGCAACACTGGAGTTACAGTGAAACGCCTTTAGAAATGCACACTAATGCATTTAACATGCTAATCAGTTAAATCACGTTTATGACTTTTTTTGTAAATCCATACAGTCATGTACATGTACATGCTTCTTCATGGATTATTGACCAAAACCCGAGTTTAGTAACAGAAATTGAATCGAGAGCGGGAAGTCGGCCATTGTTAAATATGCGCATATAAATTCGAATATGACGTCACTGCTCTCTGATTGGCCAACATGTTGTAACCTCTCCGGCTCGCCAAAGAGGGTAGTATTTTTGCCCTGTTTGGCAAGCCCGGCTTGCCGAACAGGGTGGCTTTTTAGTGCTGTTTGGCAAGCGGCTCTCCAAACAGGACAAAAAAAGATGCCTGTTCGGCGAGCGGCTTGCCAAATAGACCCGGCCAAATATATATACCCCAGTATCAAAATTGCCTCCTCACTGAAAACTCTTGGATATATAATATAATGTACCATGTATGTTTGCACCCAAGGTTATGGTTAGGGTTACTGTTGGATTGTGATGTGCTGCCATCTGACTGAGATAGTAAGACTAATTAAACGTAAAAATTGTTGGGCTTGTTACTCTAAGGCTATATATCATACTGGTACCATATAAATCTATATATCAAGCCTGCATAAACGTATGCCTCAAAATGATATAGCATGCCACTATCAAAACACATCAACATATAGGCCATAATTATATATGGACTACAGTTTCCATCCGAACAATTTGTCTGGATATGAACTTATTTCTAGTCTGTTTGACCATAATGTGCTGCCATCTGGCTGAGGACAGAGGTAGCTGAACTCAGTAACAGGTTTGCCTGAATGTGGACGTCACCCCAAGGTCCTGCGAGAGAACTCAATGTTTTTCCTCTCAAAGGGCGCAACCAAACAACTCAATAATAGCCATAGTCAAAATAAAAACCCAATAAGTTGGCTCCCTAATCAACAAAACTTGGGAGGAATGATACAGAGGTTATCACTCCAGGAAGGACAAAGAGTCCTGGTTATCAATCAGGAAAGTAATTCATCAATAATTATCATTCTTCTCTTTCACAGGAATTAGGGTGGTAAAACAGTGGGCATGTGTTAGAAGTTGTTGGCCATGACATGACAGTAAAACTTCAGTGCATTTCATAAACATTGCCTCTAACACAGGTATGTCCCAGCCAGGTTTTCAGTAGGGCATATGCGTGGGAGTTCTCAGGCTTTGGGGTCGAATCCCAAACAAGTGCACATGGTCTGGAATGGATCCCCTGCACTATTTGTTTCCAACACCGCTTTCTATCTTCCATTGAGGCTATATTTATCATTGTACAGGACTGGACAAACTCTGGACACAAGAAATCAATGAACAGCATTTATTATCAAATTAAAGCTTTTACATGTATATCACGTACATGTAGATTGCATATCTGACATATCTTAAGCAAACAGGATTAAATCATCCTAATATCAAGCCTTTGAGGTGGCACTGTCTGTATTTAAGATGGCACTTGGCCCAATATTCTCAGGACAATCGATGGTCTTACTCCACTGACCAGCAGGACACTGCTACTTTAATTGGAAGCTGCGCAACAAAATGATTGGTAATAGACTGGACGAAACCAGAGCACACAGTCGAATATTGAATCTCCAATATGATAAAATGAACACAACCTTTTTGGAGCGAGCAACAGATGACAGGGCTTTCATAACCTGCTATGGACGTGATTTGAAAATGTGCACATGAAATTCAGAAGTACTTGCCAAGTAAGCTCTCATTAACTTCCTCACGTTGTAATCCAACAAATCAGGATAAAATTGACCCTTGCTTATCACAAATGTAATGACAAAACATCATCCACAAAATAATTCAGCAACATACTCTGTGCTTATTAAACAAGCCTATTATAAACCAAGAACTATTTGAGTGCCTTTTTATGTGTTTTGGGTTTCAATAATTGTGAATTACATGTAAAGTTCTATGCAAAAAGTAAGATCAAATGGAATGAAACTGAACCCTATCTCCAAAACACTATCCTAAATAGAAAAAAAATTGACAAAATGCTAAAGGTTATGCACATTTCTTGGTTTACAGTATTGTTATAATTACTCAAAAATAATGGAAGCATTTGGCTTTTTGTTGATGACGTATTAGGAGACCAGAGTATGCGACTTGCATACCATGTTTGAGACACACCACATAATTAATGACGTAACCACACACATTAGGCCACGAACACATCACTTCTAGTGGCAAAGACAGGTAAGTGATACCAATACCAAAATTACTTAGGTAAGAAACACAGCTTTGTGTCAGGATTTCAATGTTTTTAAGTTCAATGTAAACAAAACCCATTAGAAGATATTCACAGCAGCAGCACCAAGTATGGGGGGGTGGGGGTCTAAAATCTGTGAAAGAATATTTTAGCAACTTACAGACACCTGGCGAAATTTGTAAACATGTTCTGCAAAAGAAATTTTCATGGAATACATTATTTCCCACCAGAGAAATATGCCCCACAACAAAGGTTTCATTTTAAGAATACTCCACAACTTGATAGTAGAACAAGACGTTGGAACTTCCTTGATTGAGCTGAATGTGGATGTAACACACTTTAGATATACCTGGGGGGGGGGGGCTCAGTTAGCAAATCTAATCTTTGTTATTGTCAGCTCTCATAGCCTCGGTGGACTTTGGCAAAACGACTTTCTGTTTTCCCGTCACCAGGTTGTTCATCTTTGTTCTTATCTGAGCTGGAGTCCTTGTTCCTCCAAGTTTTTCAGCAACAGCTGCTATTTCAGACCCTGGGGGATTCTTCTTTGCTTTTATGTATTTATCCATGTACCTGAACAATATGCCATTTTCTTCTTCAGACCATCTTGCTCTCTTAGTTTTGAACATGCCGTCGTCAGTGGAAACCATCTTTCTCTTTTGACTGCCATACTTCTGATCATCTGCAACCGCAGTAGCTGAGCAGCTTGGTTGTGGTTCTCCATCAAATGGACTGCTTCCATCGACATCATCACAAGTAAGTTCCCTGCTCTCTAACTGGTCACCTCTTTCCAGCTGATCATTTATGGAAACCGGGGGAGGAAGTTCTTCAATGTTAATGGCATCAAGTTTCTTTCCCTGGAACTTATTGATGACACCATTCTCCATGGCAATCAAAACACGTGCAACCTTTGCTCGTTCAAGCACTGAGCTTTGCAATCTGTACACGTCAGTGTGGATGTTGACATTATGGCCCATGTGGTCTGCTACCATCTTCAATTCATTGGCGGACATGTCAATTATTTGTGCAGTGGTGGCCATGTATTTCCTTAATCCCCTGGTTCGGATACTCGCTGGATTTCTGAGCATAGGGCATTTGCTCGTTACCACTCGGATTGCTTCACAGCCATCTGTGGGTGAATTAATTTCTCTCGGTCTTGAAAACACATATGGGCTGATGATCTTCCTCTTTTTTATCAAATACTCAATCTGTTCTACCATGTCTGGAGAAAGTAAGATGAAGACTTTGCGGAGTGACCTGGTACTCTTCCCCCTCACCTCTATCAGTGCCATTCTTTTTGCCAGGACTCTTTCACTGACATCAAGAGATGCTAGTATTTCTTCATTATCCTTCTCGCTCTTTCTCCCTAGGAAGTCACTCACTTTCAACTCTTCTACCTCGCTCACTCTGCGCTTATTAAACAAGACAATTCTTGTCAACACTAGCTGACTTAGCCATTTCAGATCATCATTAGATTGGTTTGTCCTCTGCATGGCTTTGCATATAACTGTGGAGAGCCAGTCTTTCAGCCTGACCAAATCCGTTGTAGAAGGAATATTTTCGGACTTATTGATCTTGAGCAACTTCTGTTTTCTCACACTAACAGAAGCTACATGATTATTCCAATGAGCTTCATATTCTTCCTTGAAGCATCTGGCTTCTCGCTGCATTTCCTCCGAGTCTTCTCGCATGCCCAAGCTAATCTTAAGAAGATTAGCCTGTTTGATGTAATGGCCGAGCACAATCGCAAGCTGTGGGGAACCACTCTCTGCTGCAAGCTGCTTAACAGTTTTCACAACTAATTTGAAATGTCTAGCACTTAAAAAGTAGGTTAATGGTTTCCGAAGAGCCCCCAATCCATCATTAAGGGCTTTCAGTAGTCTGCCGAGAGATCGCACCTTTTGGCGAATGTTCATGAGATCTTTTCTCCTCTGGTCTTCGATTTCACCCACTTTACTCAGAACAGATGCAGCAAATTCCCTTATCAAGGGATCATCAAAGCATATCTTCCTAATCCCTGGGTTAGATTTGGTTTCTTTCATGGCATTGATGAGATCATCAATCATTTCACTTTCTTCGTCAGTTGAAGATGTGCGCAGAAATGGTTCAAGCATGATTCTTGCATTTCGGAGACAGTTTGTTTCAGGTTGTTCTCCACGTGGTCTGATGGGACAGTTTTTCATATGAAGCCATAGAGAATCCTTCAAAAAGAAGCCCACGCAGTATTCACATGGCAAAAAATCGTGTGCTTTTCTGTCACGTTTTTCACTTGGCCGCCTGGAAACAACAAATTCTCCCTCACCCAATTCAATGCACTTTGCATTGTGCTTGAAGTTCCCCCTATTCTGCAAAAGAAGGAGGGCATTTTTTCTTTCAACAGATTTGACAGGAGCCATGAGTGCTGATTTTACATCCGATTCATTGCAATGAACTGCAAGATAGTGAACTGAAATCTTTGATTGGTATCGCCTCTCGCAATAAAGGCAATAGTCACTTTTACTATAATTTCTCTTTTCACTTTTGCTATCGCTGTGCTGCGGAACAGTTATGTGTGCAAACTGCATTTTCACCTTGGCCTTAAGTGCCTCCCCAACATGATCTTCCGCAGCTTCATTTAAATCCATGTCTACACTGTCTGCACTATTTTCCAAGTCACTGCATTGTCTCTTTATATCGCTTTTACCATCTCTGTACCGTGGAACACTTTTCTTTGCCTTATGTTTCTCCCCATGATGATCATCAGCTTCGTTGCAGTCCATGGCTTCATCATCTGCACTATTTTCAATGATCACAGTATCAGATTCAGAGTCACCATCCGAGTCCGTTAAATCATCGTTCGGTCCCTGCTTATAATCAGGATCCTTTACAGAATCATCGTCATCATCATGTTCATCGTAACCAACTGTTGAACCATCACTCTCTGTGGCATGTCCAGAATCCATTGAGGTTTCAACATCAGGTTCATTATCTTTATTCCAATTAGCTGCAATACAGTGAAGAAGACAGATTAAAAGACAAGTGCAGAAAAATTACCCAATGAGGTGGAGAGTGATTGCTCAGGATGGGCAAATGAAATAGTTCATTTAGCTGAAATGGGAACCATTATAATGCCATATTTGCCAGCAAAACTAACCAGCACAAAAATCCACCATTCATTATCAATCTCTGCTCACTTTTAACTCTTTTGCAAGCACAATGCTCTAACCTTCTGCTTAACCGCACCCGGTACACTTTCCAGGCATCCTCGGATCCGGGCCTTCTCAGGGAAGTTTTAGGTCAACACATGCACATAACATGTAAATACATGGAAGTGGAGATCATAATTGTGGGGCCTTAGCAGTTTATATATGTCCCACACCTGAACTATGCCCCAAATGTAAGTCTCTCTGTCAGGGGCCAAGGTTCAGCAACCATAAAACAGTATCTCTACCCTTGAAATTGAATGTAAAACTAGATTGCCAGATACTCATCGTCCCAGAACCAGGTCATACACTGACTGACCATGTATCTTTGTAATGACAGCAGGTAGTGTGTGGACTCATTTTGCTCGATGATTAACTCCCTCTAGTCTACAGACACAGGATGCCCCTGGCCGAGTTCACCAATTAATCGAAGTACCTGTTGCTTTCACATGATCACATGGTCATGAAAGCGGTGAAAACTACAACCAAGTTTCCATTGTTGGTGATTCATGCGGAAATAAATCAGATGCTATCTATTCTCCTTTGAAAAGGTTTACACCACTGGCTAGGATTTAGTACTAGGAATGTCTCTGGTTAGGGTGAGACAGATCACTCAATAGTGCAAAAGCATTCTGATGGCAAAAAAGACTGAAGGCCACGGTGAACCTGCCACGGCAACAGAGAGGATGAGCAAACCATTCAGCGAATGTAAGGTGAGTTATGTGCACGAGGGAATTGAGGAAATCTTGCTGGTAGCCAATATCAAGTGGAATGAAATGGCCAGGGCCATTGTGCTCACCTCATGTGGAGGAAAGATGGATAAAGAGCATGGTATTGTGTCATGTAGTGTTAGGTTTGATGTAGGTCCAAGCAGTTACAATTTCCCCAAAATGGCCAATTTACAGTACATTCGACCTCTGTGACCTTGAAAAGTAGGTCAAATCAAAGAAGACCCGGGTGACACATTGAATGGTTGTTAGAATTAGATGTACCTATGATATAAAATTGGTGCCAATCGGGCAAGTCATTACTAGGAATAATAGCATTTTGAAGAATTTAGGATTTGGCCCCCTCCCTGGAGGCCAAACGGCAAATCAGATCGCACCAAACTTCAGTACCTGAGATCACCTGACCAAGGGGTACATGTGTACTTAATTTGTGATCAATAGTCATTGCAGTTAAGAAACGTGCCATAGTTACAGCCTGACGGCGAATTTACGCCATTTGACCTCTGTGACCTTGACAAGAAGGTCAAATTAAAAACCTGTGTGACATATACTGTATGGTGGTTAGATATACCCATGATATCAAATTGGTGGCAATCGGGCAAGAAGTTAAGGAATAATCACATTTTTAAGGTTTTTGGATTTTGCCCCCTGGTGGTCAAGTGGTGAATCATATTGGACCAAACTTCGGTCCCTGAGATCACCTGACTAAGGGGTAAATGTGTACCAAATTTGGTATCAATAGTCATTGCAGTTTAGAAACGTGCCATCGTTACATCCTAACGGCCAATTTACACACCATTTGACCTCTGTGACCTTGAAAAGGAGGTCAAATCAAAAACCCGGAGGATATATGATGCACCTTTGCTAGAAGTACCTACCATATTTTTTTCAAAATTTCCCGACTACTATTAAGGGAGATATTGCATATTTTCACTTTTAACGTTTGGCCCCCTGGTGGCGAAACCATGACACGAATCGGACCGAAACTTGGTCTCCAAGGTGTCATTACATAAGGGTACATGTGTACCAAGTTTCAACTCAATAGCTCTAACAGTTACGAAACGTGCCCTGCTAACGGACGACGACGACGACGACGACGGACGACGGACGCCACGGTATGGGATAATCTCACCTCTGCTAAGAGGTGAGCTAATGAATGGATGGAATGGGGTAACCAACCCATTAAAACCACTGTCCAGCTCTTGATCGTGGATGAATAGAAATGACAACCTCAACAATGCCCTAGACACGAATTGGAATACATCTTTGAGAGAGAACCCACAATTGTTATAACAACAGATGTATCCATCAGGGGAGATGACACAGCATGGGGTGGAATAGTCTGGAAAGAAGGCAATACCGTTTTTCAGAAGGTGAAGTGCTACAAGACACCCTAGTCTGGTTGTCACGTAACACGAAGTTATATGAAATGTCCAGGGGACATTGTGCTCACCTGGGAATGATTAAGTGGGAGACAGTATTCAAGGCCTACACCCCCTAAAATTCAAGGTAGAATGTAACCATGACAACACAAATTGGAATCAAGATTAATTGGCGATGATTTTTTGTATGTCAAGTCATGTTGTTATAAGACATCCACACACCAAGTTTCAACTTCCTAGGCTCAAAGGTAAGCAAGCGTGCCACCATCATTGTTGACGGACGACGATGATGCCGACAGACTGCTGTGTACATAGCCACTTAAAACAAAAATACCTGTAGACCTAATGGAATGTCCAATTAACTTCTAAGTAAACAAAGGGCTAGCCCAGGAGGCGAGATCAAAATTTTGTGGCCAATTGTCTTTTCTCTGATTCATACTGGTAGGCCTATGGATATAATATATCATTTAAGTGCTGGCCGATGGCATGATGGAAAAATCTAGAAGGTTGGAGAAGAAAGCAGAGTAGAGCTGTGCTTGCTTCATGTCTAATAGTCTTGCTGATGAGCGAGCACCCATCGCAAGTGCAAGAGTTGATGTAGGCACATGGCTAGGGCAATTAGGTTAAACCACATTTGGATTGAAAAGGTGATCACAGGCACAGATCTATGATAACCATTCTTCCCTTTGCAGATACTTCTTTTAGCAGGACACCCTCTCTACTAGGGGCAGAAGTGATGGTCCCAAATTGAATAAATTCTATACAACTTGACCTCTGTAATCAGGACACCACCCTATTAAGGACAGCATTTCTCAGTTGCAGAGGTGTCCTTTTTTAAATAGAGAGGATCTGCTGTTTGCCACTCTGACTGCTCAATATAGCACTCAAAAACTAACTCACCATGTGTGTCTTCCAGCTCCTCATCAGGGCCATCAATGTCCAGATCATCTACAGAGATGCCAGCAGAGGCTTCCAATGGTTGCTTTTCAACTGAAAATATTATAAACTCTAAATAACAAAACAGTGAAATGGTCAAAGCATTTATGGTAATCTTTCAATGAATGAAACCTTCCTTGTGGGGCATTTCCAAATGTGGGGCATATATCGGTAATGGGTGGTTAAAAACACAAGGGCCACAAAGGTCTGGAGCTCAACTGAAGCAGTTGAGACAATAGGTGTAATTATTGGAACTTCCCTTTGCAGACACCTTTCTTAGCAGGACAGTCAGTCCTGTGTACAACTAGGGGCAGTAGTGATGGTCCCAAATGGAATCATTTATATACAACTTGACTTCTGTAATCAGGACACCTCCCTATCAAGGACAGCATTTCTCAGTTGCAGAGGTGTCCTTTTTTAAATAGAGAGGATCTGCTGTTTGCCACTCTGACTGCTCAATATAGCACTCAAAAACTAACTCACCATGTGTGTCTTCCAGCTCCTCATCAGGGCCATCAATGTCCAGATCATCTACAGAGATGCCAGCAGAGGCTTCCAATGGTTGCTTTTCAACTGAAAATATTATAAACTCTAAATAACAAAACAGTGAAATGGTCAAAGCATTTATGGTAATCTTTCAATGAATGAAACCTTCCTTGTGGGGCATTTCCAAATGTGGGGCATATATCGGTAATGGGTGGTTTAAAACACAAGGGCCACAAAGGTCTGGAGCTCAGCTGAAGCAGTTGAGACAATAGGTGTAATTATTGGAACTTCCCTTTTCAGACACCTTTCTTAGCAGGACAGTCAGTCCTGTGTACAACTAGGGGCAGTAGTGATGGTCCCAAATTGAATCATTTCTATCCAACTTGACCTCTGTAATCAGGACATCTCCCTATTAAAGAGACAGCGCAAGGTCTTTCGCGAATTTCGGCTTTCCTTATTTATTTCCACATAAACATGTGCCAAATACCACAAAAACCATGCACCAGAGAAAAAAATTCGATGCGTCACCTATTAGCCCCGTAATTAGCCTTAGAAGATTTCCCCAAATTATAGCTCGCGCCAAATATTATAATGAGGTCAGTGACGTCAACCCGGGATTCCGCCGGCATCAAAACACAGCGTAGTACAGAAAGACAGCAATGGATCTCCAGGAGAGCGATGAAAGTTCGTGGATTTCGGCGTCATCTGATGATGAAATTTCTAAATCATCGGAGGATAGTTTCTCCATACGCCCTCTGAACGATGAGGGGGATGAAGAGTTTACTTCAGGGGCAGAAAGCGTGGAAATTTTAGATGTTTTGGAGCCGCATGTGTACGACCCGGACGCAGAGGAATCGGGGGAAGAGTCTGACGAGTCGGCGGACCAACTTGCTGATTGGAGGAGACTTTGTACTCCAGTGACCATATCCGACTGGTATGTTATATATATCAATCAGTTCTACAAGATGTCACTGAACATGAAAATATAACCCCTCCACTTTTTCTAATTTAGCGATCCAAACCGAGCTCACCGCTCCTACACTACATGCATTGATGCAACAGTGTACGATACCCATAGTGATCTCTTGGCACCAGTCCAATCGTTAGAAAGTGTGCTATTAACCCTCCAATGTCTTATGTAAGATATGGTATATTGATCATGAGATGGTTCATGTCAGGTCCTTTCTCTTTTTCACTTCAGGTGCAAGTGTGGTCCGAACTGCCAAACCATGCCCAAGGAGAAAGAGTGCAGGTGCTGTCGGGAGTATGGCCAGACAGTTCATAAGATGGAGGAGGCAGAAGATGTGACGGGGGTCCTACCAGCCTGCATCACCGAGCATCCTGGGTTTTACTCTGTCTGCCTCGACCCATGGAACCTCCAGAACGCGTGGAGTTTTTACAGGCAGCAGTACGGGGGAAGGCTGTCGAGGGACCCAGCCATGTAAAGTATAGACATGTTGCCTACCGACAACTTATCAGATGGTGTTGGGGCCCTGTGGGAAAGGACAACCGTATCGTTTTGCCTGCCTGCGCAGTGGCCTGCATCAGAGCCCACCACCCCCCGCCAGATGAGGAGGGTTACGTTTTTAAGGGGTTCAAGAGGAGTGCCAATGAAAAATTACCAACATTAAGGGACTAATCTTTATTATCATTTATTTTTGTTGGTTTAGGATGTTCTACACTGGTGTGATGTGAATAAAATGAGAACCGGTATATCTATTTGTATGTACACTCTGTTTCATTTAATTTCCTTTACTACAACTAAAAACGTGATGTAGTGACCACATCTGGGATGGCAAATTGCAATCAAAGCGGTAAGATGTGTCTAGGGAAACACGAGAAACTGATTTGACGGAGATATTTTTATAATTTGTTGAAACGTGACTGATGCCCTGCTGCTATTGCCTCTTCTTTTGGAAGCCTGTTTTGAAATGAGGAGGTGAGTGATGGAGGGATCTCTGGCATCGGGTTCTCAAGCAGATTTGCCTCTCTATAACCCTTGTCTTGGGCAAGCTTCATCACTTCCTCGAAGCAATCGGCCACGTAATCTGCAAGTGAAGACCGAAAAATCTTTAGGAAACTGTACTTATAAAACGATGTAATGATAAATAGGTTACCGATTCATATAAATGAACTTGATTTACATTCTATGCTACCGGCTTACCATATGTGCAATTGGTGAGAATCTTTTTAACTGTGTAGCTGCCCTTCTTGTACTTTGGGTATACAACATTGTACCGGGCAGCACCATCATTCGTTGTTGCTTTGGCCCTTCCAGCATTCTCGTTGTAATGCAGTGCTGCCAGGTACACCCTGAAAAGACAACGTCATTCATGTCACCGAATTGTACAACACTATTTCATTCTCAATTCACTGAATTGCGCATAGGTCTTCTCGATCACAACATGTAAATGATGAGAATTATGATGAAGTATGTTCCGCTACATTCGCCACATTCCGCCTCCCCTTCCGATCACACTCGTATTGTATTGTTACCTGGTAGTCATTGTCTCGAAGGCAAACGCGAACATTTTGGGGGCGAACTGATTGATGAGCATGTGGAAGTTTTCCACTCCGCTGGTCTGGCCCAAAGTTGACATTTTCCTTATGTCGTTGATGAGACGTGTGCCGGTTAGTTTTTCTTCAAGCTCAACGGCGGCCGCAGATCCTGCAACAAACAAATACGAAAAATATCATTCAGTAGAAAAATCAGATCTACTGGAGGAAACCGACACATAGTATAACCCGACCATTTTCATTGACAAAACCAAAAAATGACTGAGAGATAATTATCACACCTCGTTTTAGATAGTTCTTCTTCCGGCGCCCCACCAATCTCCCGTGAGTACAGTTCTTGTGTATGCCCTGTACATGTTCCATGGTTGCCCTCCATCTGTTCTCAATTTCGTCCGGATCACCAGAAGACGTCAACACTGCCCAGTAGAGATGATTCTTGACGCTCTTAATCCAGTCACTAATGATCTCGAAACCTTTCTTCTTGGCAATTATCTCCATCTTCTTCACCACACCTGAAGATATAATGGCAGGTACAAGTAGGAAAGGAATGTGAATCAATGTAATACTAGTATGAATTGTATAGCATGACATCACAAATATATTGGTGAGATGAATTCTTACTTTTTACAATATGCCAGCAGTCGTAAAAATGAGGCACTTTCCATTTTTCCCTGACCCATTTGGCAATCTGTGGGTGGCGATCTGTGATGAAAGCCTTGATGTCCTGTTCTCCCAGGGTGTCCCTGCATAGCTGCAGCCCTTTGAGCTCCATGTTGTAGCTATTCTTCACTTGATTGCTCTGAAAGAAAAAACAGAATATTATATCAAAAAATATTATGAAGATGATTGTAGGTCAGTGAAATAAGGATGATGTCAACAAGCAGCTGTTTGAAAACTAACCTGAACCATTTCCGTTGCTACTATCTTGTTCTGCTCAATATCCAGTAACGAATAAGTCCCGTATTTAGCCGAATGTCCCATAGAATCACAGCGGGCATCGCCACCTAACATGAGCTGCCGACCTCTCAGGCCATCAAGAAGACCCGACTGCAGCCTCTTCCATACGGTCCTAACAGCTTGGCGCAAGTAATGCTTCTGATGGTAGTAAAATGTCCGTCGACAGTGAACCTTGATATTGGCGAATCTGTAACACAGGTAAAAGTTGTGACGTTCTAATTATGTCAGCCGCTTCCTTCCCCTTCTCCAAATTATTATAGTGTCATCTCCCACGGACCGCAACAGCTACGTGTAGGTAGGTCTATGGGCGTAACTGCATGGACAGGGCCCGGGGACAGGGAGCAGATGTGCATGAATCAAACAAGGATACGCAGTAGACGTACTCAAAAAGGGCTCTTGTACTTACGAAAAAACTCGCAATGCCTTCGATGCAAGCGACCCTGAGAATAAGATTGCGGCGCTGATCAGAATATTTCCCCAATAGGTGTTTCTCCGCTTTGGCTGGCTTTCCCAATAAACTGTTTCCGAACATTCCTGGCATACGATTTTGGCTAAGAGAGCAGAGCCCATTAACCGTTTATAGACTTTCTTTGAACCGGCACACCGACATTTTGGTAGACTCTTAAGTATCTGAAGCAAGGCGCCCTCAAATACGATGAACTTTTCTTGTTCAACGGGTGACTTGTCATCTTCCACCCTGAAGAAAAAAAACGGGGAGCATTAGGTGAACATTTGGCGCCTAAGAGGAACTCGAATCCTGCAAAACTCAGTGATATTTTTACTCACGTCATTTCATCAAATTGGACGTTCTCATATCTCGATGCGCTATCTTGTAGCCTGGAGCTAGGTTGGTACATGTCATCGTAGTCGGCCTCTTCCTCTGTGCTATCATCCAACTCCCAATCTAACATATCATCTTCGGACTCCGTTCCTGCATGTTTTACGCGCGGACGTTTCCGTTTCCTGTTAATTGCTGGGATTAACACCTTCCTCACTTTGTACACTGGACCCTTCCTAGGTTTGCGACCTGCCTTCTTTTTGGTCTGTGTTTCTGTAAACAATAAAACCGATTTAGCCCATAACAGTCTAAGAATTATTAGGGTACCGGTATTGTTGGTATATCTTTTTCGAAACACCTAATGCATTTAAAATTTAACCTACCCTTGTCTAAGTATTCTACAGCTTCCATTTGAATACACTTTTCCACAGCTTCTAAGTCGCCAGGATTAGGTGTATCTGGGATGTCATCAACGGTCTCAGGGGACATCTCTGTCATCATTTCATGTATCAGTCTCTTCCTCACCGCTGGTTTCATCAGAGTGGGCGTGGTCAAGCTAGCAGCACGTGTTCGTGGTACAAACGGCCTATCTACGTTGGGTGGGGCGGGTTCATGAATCGTTGGCACCGCAGACTTTGTCAATTGCAGGCTGAAAGTAAAGTATCACTGTTCATAGCCTGATGACATGCAGAAATCGATGTTTCTTCAACTGGGGTTGAAGTTTGGACTTCAGTCGCAGCCTCTACTTGGTCCTGAAAATCTTTGTTCTTGCAATATTTTCTTGCCAAAGCTTTAGAAGAACAGATATTCATCAAAGATCGGCGTCCCGATAATTGAGTTAGAATAGGCAAATTATAATCTTGTTCCGGCCCCACATTTCTTTGATGAATGCCGACAGTTTGGATTGTGTACGAACTTTAGACCTCACCAATTAATTTTGGTGCTCGTCAAGGTGTTGAAATTGGCCTGAATAGGCCTAATACGATGGGAAATGTCCACTAAGAACCAGCTGCAACTAAAAGTCCCCCATCATATAGTTACTCAGATAGATGTGATGAAGCGGGAAGAAATCCCGCCAGAGACCCACCTTACAACCGACTGACAGCACCAGTGAACCACATACACTCATTGGGTTGTCCTGGTAATTACCAGATTACGGTATTTTCTTCAGACAGTTATTAATTGTCCAGGTTGACCTATAAAGTACCGGTAGCCTATAGATACACACAGAACATCAGTAGCACATAGCCTACGCAGGACCGGGCCAAGCGACGATGTTAGTCATCTCTCCTTATGGAAGAGGGGATAGCAGTGTGTTGTTGCGTTTGATTCTGTGAGGATTGTAATTGGAATATAGGCATTTGTTTAAGGAATACTTAATGGATGGAGAGGTAAGTGAATATATTGTACTTACAATGAAGAATTATTCATGTTGAAGCGCATGAGATTTTCAAAGCAATCCTCTTCGAAATGAAAACTACAGATGTAGTCAACTGACGGATCTTGGTTCGGAACGAAATCGGCCCGTTTTATCTGAATGAAACGAGTCCATTTCCTTGCTCTTTCCCTATCTGAAGGAAAGGAATGTATAAACTTCCCTTGTTGGCTGCATCCAAAAACTTTACACCTTCGCCCGCCTACACGGGCCTTTTTCGGAGGCATGATATCGACAAATCCTCTGCTCTACCACGGGTGCTGAGCTTTCGCGCGCTTTCGATAATCCCGAGATGACGTCACGCATAGATAATGAGGTGCGGTATTTTAGCCGTTGCTAGGGGCGGTTGCTATGGTGTTTGCCAGCGAACTGGGGGTGCAAATGAGCTGTTTTTTTCGGGAAATCATGTTTTATTACTTGGGGACTAACATACTTCAGTCTCATTACGATACAGTTATATCTGAAAGTTATTGCGCTGTCTCTTTAAGGACAGCATTTCTCAGTTGCAGAGGTGTCCTTTATTAAATAAAGAGGATCTGCTGTTTGCCACTCTGACTGCTTGATATAGCACTCAAAAACTAACTCACCATGTGTGTCTTCCAGCTCCTCATCAGGGCCATTAATGTCCAGATCATCTGCAGAGATGCCAGCAGAGGCTTCCAATGGTTGCTTTTCAACTGAAAATATTATAAACTCTAAATAACAAATCAATGAAATGGTCAAAGCATTTATGGTAATCTTTCAATGAATGAAACCTTCCTTGTGGGGCATTTCCAAAATGTGGGGCATATATCGGTAATGGGTGGTTTAAAACACAAGGGCCACAAAGGTCTGGAGCTCAGCTGAGGCAGTTGAGACAATAGGTGTAATTATTGGAACTTCCCTTTGCAGACACCTTTCTTAGCAGGACAGTCAGTCCTGTGTACAACTAGGGGCAGTAGTGATGATCCAAAATGGAATCATTTATATACAACTTGACTTCTGTAATCAGGACACCTCCCTATCAAGGACAGCATTTCTCAGTTGCAGAGGTGTCCTTTTTTAAATAGAGAGGATCTGCTGTTTGCCACTCTGACTGCTTAATATAGCACTCAAAAACTAACTCACCATGTGTGTCTTCCAGCTCCTCATCAGGGCCATCAATGTCCAGATCATCTACAGAGATGCCAGCAGAGGCTTCCAATGGTTGCTTTTCAACTGAAAATATTATAAACTCTAAATAACAAAACAGTGAAATGGTCAAAGCATTTATGGTAATCTTTCAATGAATGAAACCTTCCTTGTTGGGCGTTTCCAAAATGTGGGGCATATATCGCCGATATTATCGGTAATGGGTGGTTAAAACACAAGGGTCACAAAGGTCTGGAGCTCAGCTGAAGCAGTTGAGACAATAGGTGTAATTATTGGAACTTCCCTTTTCAGACACCTTTCTTAGCAGGACAGTCAGTCCTGTGTACAACTAGGGGCAGTAGTGATGGTCCCAAATTGAATCATTTCTATACAACTTGACCTCTGTAATCAGGACATCTCCCTATTAAGGACAGCATTTCTCAGTTGCAGAGGTGTCCTTTTTTAAATAGAGAGGATCTGCTGTTTGCCACTCTGACTGCTTAATATAGCACTCAAAAACTAACTCACCATGTGTGTCTTCCAGCTCCTCATCAGGGCCATCAATGTCCCGATCATCTACAGAGATGCCAGCAGAGGCTTCCAATGGTTGCTTTTCAACTGAAAATATTATAAACTCTAAATAACAAATCAATGAAATGGTCAAAGCATTTATGGTAATCTTTCAATGAATGAAACCTTCCTTGTGGGGCATTTCCAAAATGTGGGGCATATATCGGTAATGGGTGGTTTAAAACACAAGGGCCACAAAGGTCTGGAGCTCAGCTGAAGCAGTTGAGACAATAGGTGTAATTATTGGAACTTCCCTTTGCAGACACCTTTCTTAGCAGGACAGTCAGTCCTGTGTACAACTAGGGGCAGTAGTGATGGTCCCAAATTGAATCATTTCTATACAACTTGACCTCTGTAATCAGGACACCTCCCTAAGGACAGCATTTCTGAGTTGCAGAGGTGTCCTTTTTTAAATAAAGAGGATCTGCTGTTTGCCACTCTGACTGCTTGATATAGCACTCAAAAACTAACTCACCATGTGTGTCTTCCAGCTCCTCATCAGGGCCATTAATGTCCAGATCATCTGCAGAGATGCCAGCAGAGGCTTCCAATGGTTGCTTTTCAACTGAAAATATTATAAACTCTAAATAACAAAACAGTGAAATGGTCAAAGCATTTATGGTAATTTTTCAATGAATGAAACCTTCCTTGTGGGGCATTTCCAAAATGTGGGGCATATATCGGTAATGGGTGGTTTAAAACACAAGGGCCACAAAGGTCTGGAGCTCAGCTGAAGCAGTTGAGACAATAGGTGTAATTATTGGAACTTCCCTTTGCAGACACCTTTCTTAGCAGGACAGTCAGTCCTGTGTACAACTAGGGGCAGTAGTGATGGTCCCAAATGGAATCATTTATATACAACTTGACTTCTGTAATCAGGACACCTCCCTATCAAGGACAGCATTTCTCAGTTGCAGAGGTGTCCTTTTTTAAATAGAGAGGATCTGCTGTTTGCCACTCTGACTGCTTAATATAGCACTCAAAAACTAACTCACCATGTGTGTCTTCCAGCTCCTCATCAGGGCCATTAATGTCCAGATCATCTGCAGAGATGCCAGCAGAGGCTTCCAATGGTTGTTTTTCAACTGAAAATATTATAAACTCTAAATAACAAATGAAATGGCCAGGGCCATTGTGCTCACCTCATGTGGAGGAAAGATGGATAAAGAGCATGGTCTTGTGTCATGTAGTGTTAGGTTTGATGTAGGTCCAAGCAATTACAATTTCCCCAAAATGGCCAATTTACAGTACATTCGACCTCTGTGACCTTGAAAAGTAGGTCAAATCAAAGAAGACCCGGGTGACACATTGAATGGTTGTTAGAATTAGATGTACCTATGATATAAAATTGGTGCCAATCGGGCAAGTCATTACTAGGAATAATGGCATTTTGAAGAATTTAGGATTTGGCCCCCTCCCTGGAGGCCAAACGGCAAATCAGATCGCACCAAACTTCGGTACCTGAGATCACCTGACCAAGGGGTACATGTGTACTTAATTTGTGATCAATAGTCATTGCAGTTAAGAAACGTGCCATAGTTACGGCCCGACGGCGAATTTACGCCATTTGACCTCTGTGACCTTGACAAGAAGGTCAAATTAAAAACCTGTGTGACATATACTGTATGGTGGTTAGGTGTACCCATGATATCAAATTGGTGGCAATCGGGCAAGAAGTTAAGGAATAATCACATTTTTAAGGTTTTTGGATTTTGCCCCCTGGTGGTCAAGTGGTGAATCATATTGGACCAAACTTCGGTCCCTGAGATCACCTGACTAAGGGGTAAATGTGTACCAAATTTGGTATCAATAGTCATTGCAGTTTAGAAACGTGCCATCGTTACATCCTAACGGCCAATTTACACCATTTGACCTCTGTGACCTTGAAAAGGAGGTCAAATCAAAAACCCGGAGGATATATGATGCACCTTTGCTAGAAGTACCTACCATATTTTTTTCAAAATTTCCCGACTACTATTAAGGGAGATATTGCATATTTTCACTTTTAACGTTTGGCCCCCTGGTGGCCAAACCATGAAACGAATCGGACCGAAACTTGGTCTCCCAGGTGTCATTACATAAGGGTACATGTGTACCAAGTTTCAACTCAATAGCTCTAACAGTTACGAAACGTGCCCTGCTAACGGACGACGGACGACGACGACGACGACGACGACGACGGACGACGGACGCCACGGTATGGGATAAGCTCACCTCTGCTAAGAGGTGAGCTAAACAGTGAAATGGTCAAAGCATTTATGGTAATCTTTCAATGAATGAAACCTTCCTTGTTGGGCGTTTCCAAAATGTGGGGCATATATCGCCGATATTATCGGTAATGGGTGGTTAAAACACAAGGGCCACAAAGGTCTGGAGCTCAGCTGAAGCAGTTGAGACAATAGGTATTCATACATCACCCCCTATCTTACATAAATGAAATGGTCCTACACCAACAATGGCATGAAGAGGAGAGAATCACCAATGGACAATAACTGCTGTATTTGTACTGGTACCAAGTTTGAGGTGTGAAGCGACAGTCAGGTAGTGGTCACAAAACATACACTCTTTGTCCAACGAGGTTGCTGTTTCAGAAGACTTTGACCTCAGTGACCTTGAAAAGTAGGTCAAATAAAAACCCAAAAGATATGTGATGTACCCTTGCTAGAAGTACCTACTACCGTACCATATATTTTTTTAAAATATTCGAACAAGTATCAAGGGAGATATCGCACATTTTCACTTTTGACATTTGATGGCTCCCAGGTGGCCAAACTATGAAGCATATAAGGCCGCAGTACGGTCTCCGAGTAGGGGTCATTCAGGGGCACATTTGTACCAAGTTTCAGTTCAGTGACTTTTGAAACGTGCCACCCATGTCTAACGATGGACCCTCTGTCATGGTATTAAAAGGCTCACATGAGAACACTTGCGCAAACCTGAGAATAGTGTTTCGCTGATTAAGTGTCAGACAGTGTTCGTTTTGTGCCTGCCATCTGTGATTTACTGGCTATCAAGTATAAATATGCTATTGTAAAAGCATATCAATTGTGCCTGACAAAGTGTTACATGTGTTTAGCACTGGCAGCAACTGTCCCATCCATGACAAATCACAGTTCAAAATATTTTTATCTTTATATACCTTCCTCCAGATTGTTACTGTCAGGTCTATTCTTTGATTTTTTAAACTTCACAAGAAGGATTTCGGCACTCTTCCTTGTTTCTTCATCGTGACTCTTTGTACACTGTAAAAGATAGGACAGGATTTCCCAGAAATTTTCTCGAACTTCTTAATTTTGCAGCCTTTGCGGAATGATGAATGGAGTCGAGTGGAGTATCCTCCAATCTAAATGAAGCGCGGGAGTCTACCAGTACCAGAACTGGTAATTTTATTACCGGTATTGTTTTTTTGACGTTCGGTCGGGTCATGTGGCTGATTTGTGCTAAACCTTTTATTCAACCTCTGCAATTGGAACAAATAACACTGGGCATGACCCCTTAGTATGGGCACATAAATCGATACTGAATCCAGATTCGTTTTACCTGGGTGCATTAGCGTAGCTTTTTCTCTCAAGCTTTATTGCACGAGAAGTGTGTTTAAGACAGTTCATTATGTTTACATCAGAATCAGATCTGAATGCATTCCTTTCATCTGCCATCTAAATGGCCCTTTTATGACTCACCTCGTTAAATGTTAACAAGAGTTGAGGGACGTCTTCGAGGCCAATTAAAAATTCTGGTGTTGCTTCTATTTGTTGGATTATCATACTTAAGGTCCTCCTGGTAAAGAGTTTTGCCTGCAAGTACAAAAAGGTTAGGTATGATTATAAAACTAAACAGAATTAACAACTTTTGATAGGCTTTGTGGAGCGGAAATGTTGACTATAAATGCTATAATTGCCAATGCCTATGAGATTACTTTTTTTCGGACTTAACTTTAAATTTTATGTCAGTGTTCAGGCTAGCTGATCATGACCATTAGTGGAGTTGTGGACATTCGGATGATTCATTCGGACTACATTCTCTGATCCAGAGGAATGATAATTTTGAGGGTTGAGGGTGGGGTGGAGGACGACTACGGTCGTCGGGAAGGATGGTATGAAGTGGCGCTGTGGTATCTCCACTGAAGCCGAGACTACCACAGTCTCTCTTCAGTGGAGATAACTAAGCATGTATTCATCTAGGGTTATACTGCTTTAGATCTATAGAAGCAACAATGAGTGAATAAAGGAACACGATCGCCTAGCTTACCCGCTATTTGCAATTCACGATTTAAGGGGAGCTTTGCGAACATTGTTGGGGAAAGAGGGTCTGTGCCCGGAAGGCGAGAACCACATACTCTTCTGGCATTAACGAATCGAAACAAAACGATGCAATGCGATATTTGGCAGATTTGCCAGCAAAACGTAAATGGGCCAGTAGACAAAAAGTAGAAGTCATAAGTGACCCGATTTCGGCTCAGATGTTTCTGGGTAGTTTTAAATGCTCGCTGTGAGTGTGACTGCGCATAATGCAAAGCAGTGTGGCTCTAATCTACTGACTCTTTAAAACTAAAGACTATAAATAAATAAAGGTCAGACACTGACCTGTTCAACTCCTTCGGCTCCCTGTTGGCTAACGCAAATGGCATGGCTGATGTCATGATTGAGCTGGATTAGAAACAGCCTCCCTGAAAGTGAATAGCCCACTAGAATAGAATATTCACACCAGGCAAACTGCATGAAGTACCCAACCAGAACCGATACCTTTGCTAAAGCTAGCCGCAGACAGACGAATAGCGCTCAGCATTATTTGGCACAGCATATTGCAAGTTGCTTGCGTCGGGAAGCGCTGTCCAGAAGCACTGTGCATGCGGATGACTTGCAACTCGGGCTAAGCTGTTTTCAAAAACATCGATTTGTGGGCTTTTATGCACGACTCATCACATGTGGCGAGGGCGGCATAAACAAATCATGTAGCGCCGGAAGGCACAATCTGATTGGCACCAACATTATGTCACCGCTAGGGATTGTAAATAATGCCACAATAATGCCACAATGCGCAAGCAACCACAGACAGCTTGTGGCTGAGCCAACAAATGCTGTGCCAAATATTAAACTGATTTGATTTTAGAAATACGGCTGTGTCATGCTGTGCAAGCTGGAATAGCACGGAGCCATCAGATTCAGAGACAGGCATTTTTTTGTGTCTCAGCCAATTTGAATATGGCTGTGCTAAATTAAGTAATGCTGAGCACTACAGTATATGTGTCTACAGCTAGCTTTAGCAAGGTGGGGCACAGCATTGGACAAATTAAATGGTGAGCTTTTATCAGTTCGGCAAAAGTGATTATAATACAACGTTGTGTTATTCAACAACTTTGCGTTGTCATAAAGTGCAACATTGTTTTTTATGACAACGATAACGTTGTCACTTACTGCAATCTTCAGCTTCCGGTACCATCGGAGCAAGGTTATCCTCATCGGAAAATTGCCTCCTGTTTCATAGAGGGCAGCACAATATTTAACATCGATCAACCCAAAGCAAATTTTGAGTTCTACCAAGGATTTTTCGAATTTTGGACGATATACTAGTATCAGTTTTATCACTTAAAATGTTCTTGAAATCTGTTTTTGTCAACTAGTAGTTGTATTTATACAATGGTTGTTCAGTCAGCCGGCCACGCGCCGTTTTTCTGTCATAAAGACGCGATTCTCTGACCACTGCGACAGTGGCGGCTCCTAGTGGGAGATCGTGCCATAAAAAAATCGTAATAAAAAATCGTAATAAAAACCTTGCACCACAACAAGTGTTTGATAAAAGTATGATACCATTTTTACAGAGGTTGATATTGATACCATTTATAACGATAAATTGATATTTCAAACTTGGACAACCATATTTTTCATCTTCTATTCAGGTGAAGAAGCGCAAATATTCAAAAAAATTTTATGTCAAATTTGGGGGGCCAACCCCGTCTTAAAACGCCGAATTGAAATTAATCACTGTCTTTCTTCACCTATATTTTGTTTTATAGATAAGCTAAGGTCATTATAAATCTATCCCATGCGGCTTCATGGGTTGTTTGCAGGATTGATAGAGATAACAAGCAATTTCCAAACTGTGCCAAATCACGCAAAATTGCCACCTAAAATTATGTTGAGTAGCAAAAAATGACGTCAGAGTGGTCAGAGAATTCACCTGAAAACAGCCCGTGGCCGGCTGACTGTGTTGTATAATACAACTATTATGACAACGTTCTATTATAAGCACTTTTGCCGAACTGTTAAAGCTGAATTGATTATCTGAATATTAATAATGCACTGTTGTCAGCACTCGGATCATACTCGTCACATCAGCTTCTCAAGAAGACCAGTTTCTAATGCTACACTTCTCTATGCCAAAATGCATTTTTGGGATGCATCAAAAATCCCAGCTAGAGCTCTATAGGGGGCAGTTGCCCTGAATATCCTGATTATTTTTCATTAGGGCCTTTATTTGGGGGTACCATGCCAAAACTATTACTTGTACTTACAGGAATCAACATCGTCAATGGTTTTTCCTGGCTCCTGAAATTAAAATGAGTCCAATAAACTAGTGCTCACAAGTTCAAGCGTTTTAAGGATAAAATATCTTCAAGCTGGGAAGCTGGGTTAGTGTCAACCAAACTATCTACTGTGCACAATCCATTTGTCCGGGCCGTAAGTTCAGAAGTATTACGAGTATGAGTATTCCAGTTAAATAAACAAAAAAACCAAAAGAATCAATCTCCCAACTGAACACACATTCAATTTGACAATGTTGTCATCTACAGGTGCACAGGTGTCATCTTACTTGTAAATTTACCAGATTCCCGGCCTAGGAACGACACAAGGGGAAGGGAGCCACCAAGCGTCTTAGGGGGGTAAACTAGACAAAATTGATTTACAGAAAATGTGAAAATCTGCGGGAATATAACCACCCATACTAATCATCTTTGGATCCACAACATACCTTTCTCCACTCCAAATCCTTCTCTCCGTAATCATACGCAACTTCATCCCCTTTCTGTATTTCTTTTGTGGAATACAGGCAGAGATGAGGCTGACCATTTGTTACCATCTTCTGCACTTTGGCATTCCTCTCCCTCCCTTTGGCATCATTCACTAGTCTCGCCAGGCACACTTCTGAAGTGGCATCAATGCTGAGAAAATCGACAGAAATCATTTGTAATCATGGTGGAAGATGATGATTTTTGGTACGGCAGATTGTACTTAACCCCATGAGCTTGCTTAACTCGCCAAACGGCAAGCACAAAATCGCCATAATTTTTTCCAAACTCACTGTTTGGCAAACGCAAATTTTCTAGTCATCTGTAGTCTGAAGTCACACATTTCCTTGTACATGTTCCATGTGTAAACAGCTCAGGCTGCACCTGTAGTGTTTATTGCACAGTTTACTGGATTCAAAATGACGGAAAGACCCATGTACGCTAGTCACTACTAGTGTCGATAGCTTGGCTAATCAGCGCTAGTGTCAGTGTGATTCCAACCTTTAAGCTATCCAAAAGGCAATCATGTCATATGTATTAAAGAACTGCCTTACCAGCATTCTTTTCCACGGTGGGAAAAAAAATATAGATAGTTGCCCAGTTGCCTTTTTTTGTACTGGAGCCCTCTACGGTCACCCTCATCACTTGTAATGAGTTCGCCAGAGTACCGCAGCAGAAATGTTCCTGATTTTATATCGTGTGTGGCAGTTATACCTCTACCTGAAAATGTACAATTTTGAAGGGATAGGCCGAATTGTAGTTAGACACTTTCTGTTGCCTGTTGTATGGTTGTAAACATATCCCAAATTTCTTCATGGGGCATTAGGGTAAAGACTGACTTTAGACTTAAAACTTTCAGAAATATGTTTGGTTTGTGCACTTGGATTAAAGATGTTCTTTGTCCAGAATCACAACCTGTATGACCTGAAATGAATGATGCAAATGAATTTGAAAATGTGCTTCTTCCTATCCATGCACTTGATTGGGGACAACGTTTACATAACGTAGTGTTGGCCGTCGTCGTGTCACCATGCATTTTACATTACCGTCACACGACATCTTCGAAATGTTTTCCCCAATCAAGTGCATGGATCTATAATCCTACCTTTTCTCGGACCAAAAAAATTCATTTGGAGACTACAACAATCCAGCATTTCCTTCTTTTCAAAATCAGCACCATTTTCACCTCGCCTTCCCCTCGTCTGTATTAAGAAAAGAAAGTTCAGAATAAGTATTTATTGATAATCGAAGTATGGGACACTGAATCATAGGGCAGGTTGAAATTAGAGGTGGACGGAAAACAGAGCATAGGTGAAGCTCCCGATGTGCGCCGCCCAACCGGGGTCAGGTGGCCCTCCCCAGACATGCCAGAAATATTTGAATTTGAGAAGGCTCTATATGCGATTTCCAAGCATCTGAGAGTGAGACCCAATTTCTATGTTGTTTTATCTGGAAAAAAGCATACGGCAGCCTGCTGCGTTGTTAAAGTGAAAGCGGTGCGTGCTGGGACTGGGAGACCAAATACTTCATCGATGATACGCAGCGTATCGGGTAAATAGCCCGTAGATAATTTATGCGGAGTGATCGTTGCGCCACCAAACAATTTCCTGCCGCGGTCAAATATAGAACTACACGTACTGTAGCCGTGGTAGCACCACAGGCAAGATATAGGCAATGCCGCCACCCTGACCCCAGGGGCCGCCATCCCAAAGAGGGGGCTTTTTGGGGCCACCACCCCAACATTTTTTTTTTTTTTTTTACTCATTTTTGGTAATTGAGGTGGCCGCACAAAATTTAGTTCCAAACACAACCAATGAGGGATGTTGGCCTTGTCCTGAATCTTTTATTCTTACCATTTCGAGTACATGCCACAGCAATAACTTATTGTTGATGCAACAGTAATAGGATTGACATCCCAGTGTCAATGAGCCAATCAACAGCCAGAAGAAAGTCATCAGTATCAAAAAAACAAATGCAGTTTAATCCGTGGTATTCCAAATCGGTGAAGTCATATTCTTTATCTGAGAAACGTTGGTAGCTTGCAATGTACTCTTCTGGTTCAAGAAATAAAATCAGGATGGTTCCAACTTCTACACTGGTCGTTCGGGCGTGGCCAGGCATAGCTGAACACTACATCATATGACCTTGTATGCTAAATCACATGCATGCTCCGCTCATTGTGTGACATCCATATGACCATGCATCACTCGCGGGAGAATGAGAAGGTGTGGGCAAAGGGCTTGGATACGGGAGAGGCCTACATATAAAAGTGGGCCGTCCGAAATTATGGGGTTAGCCGAAAGTTTGACGTCTGTAGGCGGTATTCATAGATCTGTAGTGAGTTGACCCTACAATAACTGACTGAGCATTGAGACAGCAGCCGGCCTCGCCCTCGCCCGGCCTCGGCCATGTCGGCTCGTTTTTTTGACACATTATTGAATGAAACGGCCAGGGGCCATTGTGCTCACCGTATAGATATTTGGTGCTTTGTAATTCATCCAGATTAAGAAACATTGTACATGTATAGTATATAGGTCAAACCAAAGTCGGTATGACATGCGATGTATCGTTGCTTGGAGTAAGTACCATAAGAATATCATCAAAAACAAGTCAATAATAAACGAGATATTGCACTTTTTACCTATTTTAGTTTTGGCCTCCTGGTGGCTGAGTTGAGTACCAGATCAGATCGAAATTCGGTGTCCGAGGTTACATGACGTAGGGAGTCATGTGTATCAAATTTCAAGTTCAAAGCTTTAGTGGTTAAGAAACGTGCCATAGTTACAATCAAACGACAAATTTACGCCATTTGACCTCTGTGACCTTGAAAAGCAGGTCAGATCAAAAACTCATATGATATGTGATGTATCCTTGCTAGGAGAACCTACCATAAAAATGTTATTGAAAACGAATCACTAAAAATAAGCAAGATATTGCACTTCTTACTTTTTCCATTATGGCCCCCTGGTGGCCGAATAAAGAATCAGATCGAGCCAAAATTTGGCATCAGAGGTTATCTGATGTAGGGGGTTATATGCACCAAGTTTCAAGTTCATAGCTTTACTGGTTAAGAAACGTGCCATAGTTTACACTCTAACGGCCAATTTACGCCATATGACCTCTGTGACCTTGAAAAGTAGGTCAAATTGAAAACCCGTAAGATATGTGATGTATTCTTCCTAAGGGTACCTACCATAAAAATGTTATCGAAAACAAGTCACTTATAAGCGAAATATCACACTTTTTAGATTTCCACTTTTGGCCCCCTGGTGGCAAAGTTAAGAATCAGATCAAACTGAAATTCAGCACCAGAGGCTATGTGATATAGGGGGTTACATGTACCAAGTTTCAAGTTCATAGCTTTAGTGGTTAAGAAACGTGCCATAGTTTACACTCTAACGGCCAATTTACGCCATATGACCTCTGTGACCTTGAAAAGTAGGTCAAATTGCAAACCCGTAAGATATGTGATGTATTCTTCCTAAGGGTACCTACCATAAAAATTTTATCGAAAACAAGTCACTTATAAGCGAGATATCACACTTTTTAGATTTCCACTTTTGGCCCCCTGGTGGCAAAGTTGAGAATCAGATCAAACTGAAATTCAGCACCAGAGGCTATGTGATATAGGGGGTTATATGTACCAAGTTTCAAGTTCATAGCTTTAGTGGTTAAGAAACGTGCCATAGTTTACACTCTAACAGCCAATTTACGCCATATGACCTCTGACCTTGAAAAGTAGGTCAAATTAAAAAGCCGTATGATATAAGATGTATATTTGCTATGAGTACCTACAACAAAAGTTTCATCGAAAACAAGTCACTAATAAGCGAGATATCACACTTTTTAGATATCCACATTTGGCCCCCTGGTGGCCAAGTAGAGAATCAGATCGGACAGAAATTTAGTGTCACGGGTCATCTGACCTAGGGGGTCATGTGTACAAAGTTTTAAGTTCATAGACCTAGCGGTTAAGAAACGTGCCACTGTTTTTGAACTAGGATACGACGGACGACGACGACGACGACGACGACGACGACGACGACGACGACGACGACGACGACGACGACGACGGACGACGACGGACGACGGACACTGCGGTATTGTATAGACTCCCCTACGGTGAGCCAAAAAGGTGCATTAGGCCTAGGCTTAGGCCCTACTTTTCGATTAAAAAACATTATGAACATACCGCAGAGGATTTGATTGTTATCATCGTCAGGCCTATGGCACATATTAAACAGATGGCTATATAAACAATCAGGAGCATAACCAAAACTTACCTTCATGCTGCTTCGTACTTCCATATTAATTGGATGCATGCATCGTGTTCGAGTGGGGGAGTCGCGGGGATCGTCTCATTATCTTGCCAGGTAAAAGCTAAATGGAGGGGGCCGTCTCAAACAGTCAAGCGTGTTTTGATGCAAAAAACGAAGTGACTTCATCTGGTTATGGAGCTAGCTCATTGTAGCTCCACTCTAGGTCCATTGTCTATTATAGAGGGAATTCGCGATTTGGGAAGTCAGCTATATACTTCCATGGGCTATGGGCAATGGGTCTTTTTACTGGGTCTATAAACCTATACTTATAGGCTTAATAGTAGGCTATACAAAGTCTATAATTCGGGAAGGAAGAAGTGAAGATGTTTTTGTTTATTGCTGACTGACTTCACCAACCAACATTGTGGAGGCATGGGATGGTCATAACCACCATTGTCGGCGAGAAGGAGACGACATAGGGACTGCCAATATGGCTTGATCGTATCAGACAAAGTCACAACCACCATTGTGGGTGATAGGAGGAGACGATACAGGGACGGTCAAGACCTGATCGTATCAGGTATAGTCACAACCAACATTGTGGAGGCATGGGATGGTCATAACCACCATTGTCGGTGAGAAGGAGACGACATAGGGACTGTCAATAGGACCTAGGCATATAGTCACAACCACCATTGTCAGTGAGGAGGAGACGACACAGGGACTGTAAATATGACCTGATCGTATCAGGTATAGTCACAACCAACATTGTGGAGGCATGGGATGGTCATAACCACCATTGTCGGTGAGAAGGAGACGACACAGGGACTGTCAACAGGACCTAGGCATAGTCACAACCAACATTGTCGGTGAGAAGGAGACGACGTAGGGACTGCCAATATGGCCTGATCGTATCAGACAAAGTCACAACCACCATTGTGGGTGATCAGGAGGAGACAATACAGGGACGGTCAAGACCTGATCCGTATCAGGTATAGTCACAACCAACATTGTGGGTGAGGAGGAGACGACACAGGGCCTGGTCACAACCAACTGTCAATAGGACCTAGGCATAGTCACAACCAACATTGTCGGTGAGAAGGAGACGACACAGGGACTGTCAACAGTACCTAGGCATAGTCACAACCAACATTGTTGGTGAGGAGAAGACGACACAGGGACTGTCAATATGACCTGATCGTATCAGGTATAGTCACAACCAACATTGTGGAATCATGGGATGGTCATAACCACTAGTGTCGGTGAGAAGGAGACGACACAGGGACTGTCAATAGGACCTAGACATAGTCACAACCAACATTGTCGGTGAGAAGGAGACGACACAGGGACTGTCAATAGGACCTAGACATAGTCACAACCAACATTGTCGGCGAGAAGGAGACGACATAGGGACTGCCAATATGGCCTGATCGTATCAGACAAAGTCACAACCACCATTGTGGGTGATCAGGAGGAGACAATACAGGGACGGTCAAGACCTGGTCGTATCAGGTATAGTCACAACCAACATTGTGGGTGAGGAGGAGACGACACAGGGACTGTCAATAGGACCTAGACATAGTCACAACCAACATTGTCGGCGAGAAGGAGACGACATAGGGACTGCCAATATGGCCTGATCGTATCAGACAAAGTCACAACCACCATTGTGGGTGATCAGGAGGAGACAATACAGGGACGGTCAAGACCTGATCGTATCAGGTATAGTCACAACCAACATAGTGGGTGAGGAGGAGACGACACAGGGCCTAATCACAACCAACATCGTTGGATTTTAATACAAAGACGACTTCCTTGTTAGTGTACCACTCAAAACACTGACAACTGAAAATGAAGACAGGATCGATCGAGGGTTAAAGCCAATGGCCGCGTGCATGTGCCCGGACCCAAACTAACAAGACGGGTACTAGGGCCTAGCCTCTACATCTAGGCCAACACTAGCACCCACAGCAACACTAATACATAAATTGCTGCTTTGGGGCACTATGTTGCCATTTTCGGCCAATATTTGCATGAAAAACAAAATTTGTCGGGATCGCTGGGCGAGGGGGGGGGCATAGTGCTGAGCCCTGTCCCCTCTCACTAGCTGTGCCCCTGAAACCGGTATCTCGAAGGGTATTAAAAATGCCCCCTATTTCTGGATGCCCCACAGGACAGGTTTCATTTTGTAGAAAATGTCCATTCCCAAAAGTGTATATAATTTGTGGGGCATTGAATACGTCCCGTAGTTTTAGATACTCCACAAGACAGGTTTCATTTGTAAAAAAATCACATATATTTTGTTTTCAATTGGTCCAAAGGTGGCAGCACTGTACGGTAATTTTGGACGATGCGTTTCTTGAAATCAAGCAAAACTACGAGAGTGAAAATTGTGGGGTATACCATAAAGCCTAATGGACAAAACTCTCCCCAATAAAAAGCTTTTACTAAAACCAGTATCTTTCTGCGGACAGAAATGAACAGGGTGTTTATCCATTCCCTTTTGATGCCCAAGAACTATCAAATATTGCCATTTTCATCGTTTGGTCGATGGTGAATTTCCGACTCACATTTTGTCTTATAGTGATGCTTTCGACTGAGTTGAACTAAAGAACACTTTCAAATATTGTTGAACCAAATCTTTGTCCACAGGAACTTTTGAAATTCTAATCTAGACGTTAGCATAATGGCGGATATAATGAAGTCGTATTTCAAGTCGGAAGCCAGCACTCCCCGGCTTGGAATACGACTTCATTATTTGTGGCTGAGGCACACTTCCAATGAATACAGTGGAACCCCGGTCGGCGACCACCTCAGTAACGCGACCACCCCGCGAACACGACCAAAATTCTCCGGTCCCGAATGGTTTTCTCTCTAATTCCCATTAACTGGCCCTCGCTAACACGACCACCCCGGTACCCAAACCGCGACCACCAGCTTGGTCGGTCCCAAACTGCAAATTAACCCCGCTAACGCGACCATGAGGCCTAATTGCCGTAATCAACCATGACCGCATCGTATCAATTGGCACCTTCTCGCAAATCCGTGTTGATAGTTAGCACCTCGAACACAATGACCATGGGAATCCATATGAAAATAAATGATGTGTGAGTGAGTTTGATCAAATGTAAGCGCAAATAAAATGAAGAATAAACTTTTTTTTCGACTCACGGTTTGTTTTCATCATTTAGTATTAAATGATGTCAAGAGGCATGCGCACGTAGTTTTTAGGACAAATAAATTATGTTGATTAGTAAGAGTACCAATACTCAAAGTAAAGAATGCTAACTACGTCGTAATATTGATAAAATACGTTTTTAAAAAGATGATTTAATCAGTACCAGTTCAAATTGGCTGAAGTTAAAGCAGGAAGACATCAGGAAGAATTCTCAACATCTTCTCACATCACCTCTCTCAATGTTAGCGGGAATATTAGCTTGACATCAAGAAGGGCAGCTGCCGATGGTGTGAATAACATGCTTGCTCTAATTAGCATGCTCAAGTTTTAATGTAATGTTTGGTCTAATTAGCTCTCGTCAGTTTATTTACTCATTTACATAAGTTGTAAATTAAACGCAAAACACTCAAGAAAATGATTTTTTATTCGTAATATACATGTAGTTTGCATAGTTTTTAACCAGGAAATATGATCTATAGTATGAAGCCGTTTTCAAATTAGTTTGATTAAAGGTGTCTCGAAATGACCAGTTTAAATCAATCACAATGCTAAGTTGGAGTCTGAACTTCTCTAATATATTTTTTTCTCGCTGACTGCTGGAGCAACGGAGCTAAAAGGCGTGACACTTGGAAGGGATCTGCCCAATCAGGGCACGTACATAAATTGTGGGGCGCCGGGGGGGGGGGGGTGACAGAGCCTGGGTCTGGGGCCTCCCCCAGAAAAAAATCCCAGAATATGATAATTGAACCTCATTCCTAAACGACAAAATCTGGGCATAGTTTATTTAATTCCAAATACGCACATTTTTAAGCCTGTCTGGAGGTTCTGGGCTACGTAAGGAGTCGTTCAAGTATTAAATACGCAGCTGGGGGGGGGGGGGGGGGGCGTACACGGGCAGGGGTTCTTTCCAGATGGGGGGTCTAAAATACCCCAAAAGTTTGCATAATATAATGCTTGAATGACCCCATAACCTGCCTAATGCCATCCTCATGAGCGATGTTCGTTTGTTTAGTGACGCGATAAAGAGAAACCACTGTAAAAGTTGCCTGCAAGCGCTTAAAAATTTGATAACATATTATATATCCCACAAATTTTTCAATCCCACTATCGATGATAAATATGTGGGGCAGTAATTATATGCCCCACAAAGACAAAAGTACACGTAGTGCCATCTAGACTGCAAGTTGGAACTAAAACGGGACAAGTGTGTATAAAACAGAGTTATTGGAGAGTGACACTACGGTGTCCCATGAGGCCAAAGGGGTCTGAAAAACGTTGAAAAAATTGTGGGGCATTATATATGGACCACCAGCGAGATATGCCCCACAGTAAAGGTTTCATACAGAAAAAGACCTCATAACTTGATAATGTATTTATATATATATACGCATATATAATATATATGATATAGAATATATAGAATATTATATATGTTATATATAATATATAATATATGATACAATATATATAATATATAATATGTATATAATATATATATATATACTTTACCTACTTTAACACATTCATAATACGGGATCTTCGACTTATAACTTTTTTGTATTCTCTTTATACTATCTTCAACCATGGAGGTACCTGCATGCTTCAACCTACAACCTGAGTCTTATAATTTTATTTTTCATTCTTCAACCTATAACCTGCGGTTTCTACACTTATTTGTACTCTTTTACATTCTTCAACCTACAACCTGAGTCTTATAATTTTATTTTATATTCTTCAACCTACAGCGTGCTGTTTAAACTTAATAGGCAATAGCATAGTAGGAGGAGCGTATTCCTAGTAATGTCGCAACGTACAACCTTCACTCATTACCTAGAAAACCGAATCACACCATACGAAATCGCGGAAGGACATCCGATCGGGGATTCTAAAGTTTTGCCTAAGATATAATTTTTCTAAAATCGAGAATAAGGTGTGTTTAAAATGAAGAAAATTATGAAGTTTCAGTCAAATTGCCTTACTTATGTGGTTTTGAGGCTCCTTTTAATCCGTTGTGGTGAAAAAGTGACTCGCGGGTAAAAAGCCGTCAACCCCCCCCTAACTTCAGACTCCCCAAACCCTGAAATTATCATGCATAACGTACAACGAAAATGTCATGGTTTGACAGGCTAGGATAGGTCTATTTGGCTTTGAACGCGCTCCTCCCGGATTACGTCTCGGAAAAAGTTATGAGTATGTAGAAAGTACTGTTTTAAAGGGAAAACGGCTTAAAACTTTATTATTTTAGGTACGTGGCCTGTAGAGGAATCCCACTGACGTCGTCAGATGACGTCAGTGGGATTCCTCTATATCAAACACCCAGATGGCAGACGAACCTGACTTGTCACTGCTAGAGGAAAGCATTGCACAAACTTCATGGCAGAGACCAAGGCTATCATTACGCATCGAACCATCTCATCAACAAAGCTCCGTTGAATCATTAAGGAAATATTTAGGATCTCGTATTAAAGGACCATTGGCATTATTATTGCAGTATGTTTGTTCTTCTTCTGGTTCATCAGTAAACTATTGTTCTGAACGTGTTTGATGCTTTTCCAATTTTGTTTCAGCTCTTATATAGTAGAAAAACGCGTTATTCGTTATTTTCAGTACGCGCGCGAAATACCTCTCCCGCCACGTGAGTGCATCGAGTTCAAGTCACCCCGCTATTAAGACGCAATGTCATTTCCTTTTATCGTCGCAGTTGCGGGGTGGTCAAGCGCCATGAACGTGATGTCGGAAAAATCGATATCAGCACCAATGGGTAGATCCTAGATCCAGGAAACGCCATACTAGTGCATCGTTCCACGTGAAAAGAGTCGATGCGTGGAGAACTTACTCGGGTCAAATCGGAGTCAACATCGGAAATGCGCGATAGGCCTCAGTCAGATTTTGAATTTTTCCTTTTTTGTGCAATTTGTTGGTGAAAAGTACTTATGTAGAATATGAGGTGACTGGGCAGCCGACAGCTTGGTAATATTGCCCTTAATGCAAGTATCAATTCGTATCTCGTACCCCCCTCCACAAGGGTCGAATAAATAATGCCAATGGTCCTTTAAAATTAGTAAATTTATAGAAGGAAAGTAGAATATGTCGGGTTAGATATATGATACATATCCGCTACAGGCTTATAGTCCACCAACATCGATCAATAATATTGATTTTTTACCGAACTGAATTCATTTTAATAATATGATGTATAACACAGGCAAGTTTAAAGCAAATCTACAATGACATCCAAGCAAACATGCAAAATAAAGACAGAGGTCACGCAGATGGCTGTGGGTTGGTTAATAAGTGTCCTCACGTTGTTCTCTTGTTAATCAGACACTAAGAATTCATTTAAAAAAATGTACCTGGCATTAGGGCCGGGGAGGGACCAAAGTTGTTATCTCTGTAGACGTGTACTAAAAACAACGCCGGTGTAACAGTAACAAATGCCCCCCTGGAAAAAGTGTCCGGCCCTATTGTATTCTGCAATATGGTTCTATAGAGACCCTGACCGTCAATAGCTCAGAGATTAAAGCGCATAATAGAATCCTTTGTTTCCCGGGCATTCTATCCTAGGACATTTTAAACTTCTACACCGGGACATACAAAACTATCTTGTTGAATGGCTGGCATTTATACGTCTCAACCGAGGGACTGAAAAGTACAACGAACAGACTAAAGTACAAAGTTATAAATAACCCAATTTACAAAGTACACAAAATAAGCAGAACAGCTATCGTCTTTACAGGCTTGACCAAGCCACAGAACCATCACGCAGTACCACAAACACTTGTGCCTGCACCAGACCTTACAATACACTTATTAAGGTAGCAGGAAGGGGAGGGCGTTGGTGGTTTCTGAGTGTGAGGGGTATAGTGGTGTCTGTAGACTAGGCCGCGTGATGCCAGAAAATGCCTCGCTTTGACTGAAAAATGCCTCATTTTCGTGGGATGTTCTGTCCCCTGGGACACATGTTGTTGACATTCGCTGGTTATTTGACATTCAATTTACAATGAAAGCTCGGACAAATATTTGTCAGACAACTCCGAAACCGATTTCATTTCATGACACACACAGATGGACCTACGTGTCAGGTCGCTATAAAAGGTTAGTCACGGAAACTACTGCTATTACACCTTCATCGAAACGACAAAACTAAAGGTAAGTCAGCCGCACAACTTCATCATGTTCCAGATAATGATTGCCGCTAATATCCATAAAGATTTTAAAAGTTTTTAATCTGTTCTTAATAACCACTTATGCAAGGGCAATTTTCATTCTTTTGGCACGAATTATATAGCGAAGCATCACTCGACATGTACAGTCCTACCAGGTTTTTTTGAATATCACAGCGGTAGAATAAGATAATTGAATGCAGTTTTCGGCAGAGACTGGTATATCTCGTTGGTCATGTATCTGTTGTATTTGGGCCAGCTAATCCTGTCTCTTCATTCTGTAACAGGCGATTTTTAAAATTTCCAAATGCTAACTTTTTAATTTTATTCTATTTTCGTTCTTTTTCACAATGTATGGGTGAACTTTGATGCAACAAAGGTTTTTTTCGCTTTTATTAGAAAATTCCTGCTAAATTCTTCATTTTGAAGACTACTTTTAGCTCGCTATAGGTGATTGTTTTTTTCAGACAACTGGTGACCTTTGAGAATTCCCCTCATGGTCAGCAAAGCAGTCAGTCAGGTTGTTCAAGGGCTGTCTGTTGCAACTGATTCCCCAACAAACCTAACATGCCAATGATTCAACCGTATTTAGATTTTTGATTTCGACACAAAAGTAGGAAGTGTTCACTTTGAAAGTCATTAAATATGGACGATGATGTTCATATTAGAAAATCTAATATGAGTTAATTTTATTGTAATTGCATGGCCCTTAGCCAACTCAGCTCATATATGAAGGATTGTGGGTCTTTATCAAAGGTAATGGCTGAGATTAAAATCATAACATAAAAATCCTAAGCAAAAATGTGCATTTGTCACTATCGAACACATTCTTTGAAATTGCAAGTGCCAAATAATGATGGTCATAGAGCACAGTTCATGGGCTCGTGTGAATTTTTGAAAAGGCTCATGAAATAAAAAAGTCATTTTGGACATTTGTCTGTTACGTGATGAAGGGATGGATCCAAATACAACAGATAAATGACCAACTAAATATACCATTCTCTGCTGAAAACCGCATTCGAATATCTTATGTCATTTCAGTGATATTTAAAAAAAAAACGGTGGACATTTATTTTCTGGTAGAACTGTACATCCAAAATGGTGGTCACTCCTATATGGCTCCACATCACTAATCGACCAATCAATTTAAGCTGTTTCTGGCGAACATTCTGATGTACTTTGTGCATCATATGTTCACCGGCGTGGATTTGGGGATCCAATTAACCCGCTGAGCCCTGGAACAGTGAAATTAAGACAAAAACGACCCAAAAAACGACCCAAAAACCCCCAAACCCTGAAATTGTCATGGTCATGACCTGTCAAAAATTCTATGGATTTATGCCCTGGGTGAGGTATTTCTGCCCTGTGAATATTAGGTTCGAGTGAGATATTGGGATAAAGTTATGGCAGTTGATGTCTAAAGGAAGATGGCTTGAAATATATTAGTGGTGTGTAGTCATATGACCCAACGGTTAATGCTAGACGACATTTCATTGGCCATGATGATTATCGATACGATAAGTCTTCTGTCTTCTGATTGGTTACATTGGATATTGAATTTCGAAGTTCCAAGTTCTTATTTCGAAGTTCCAAGTTCGTATTTCGTATTTTTTATTTCGTATTTTGTGTTTCGAATGATCCTTCTGGGCTTTCGTACTGTATGCATTGGTATGCGTTGGTATGCATGGAAGGACCTGCCCCTTGTTGAGTGTCTTTAGAAGAACTGAAAAAAGCAACACAGACTCGGCGAACTGTCATGATTTTCACATCTTTTTACGACTGTGTGCCCTACTATGCTCCATTGAGTTGTACCAAAAGAAATAGACTTTAGGTTGCGAAAAAAATTAAGTCTTGTTGAATGAAACTATAAAACGGAAACGAAATGCGAAAGTCTGGACTGAATTAACCTTTCTTGTTGTCTTGCAGGGTCTTAATTACTGTGTTATCATGAAAGCCTGGTTGGTCGCTGTTTTAGCAGTTGGTCTACTCTTCGTCTTTGGTGTGACGGCAGACGAGATTCAGGGAGACGATGTAGAATTTGAATTAAAAAAAAAAAGGTAGGTCAGTCACTAGATTGCCTGTTTTCTCAGCAATGCCATCTTGCATGCCCTCTATCGTTGCTTTGGGGACCTAAATGGGTGGTAAGCTGAGATGGATCCCGAGATCAGGTTTCTGATACTCCTACATCAGATGACAAAAATTTAAATATCGAGATGCGCGAGGCGGATCGGAGTACTTATTGAAGAAAACTGGTGCCAGCAGGATGCAGAGAACTGCCATTCTCTCACAGAAATATCTAAACAAACAACCTCGTGTGTGAGAACGATCCGAGTGACCCTCGAGGAAGACCGTCCCACTGACAAGGCAGGCACGCTCTTAACCAGCCTTGAGACCAGACGGCTTTCGGAATAAAAAAAAGACGGTCAAGATGAATCCATAGATGACAGCAGTATAGGGTCATCCTGAGGAAATCAGGGGTTAATGTTGGCTTCTCCGGTGTGTGCAGGGCCGGAGAAGCGACCACTGACTGTACACGTACCACATTGCACTTTGTTTATTTGCAGGGACTGTATAGGCTTTTGGGAAGTGTGCAAGGGACATTCTGAGTGCTGTACAGGAAGATGTGCTGACTGGCTGCGACCAGGAGATATCGGCGCCTGCAACCTTGGGTAAACTAGAGGAAGAGACGCATCAAAACGCCTTGCCTTTCCTCGCCCGAGTTAATAAAGGATCACATTTAAAAATGTTAAAGGCATATATATAGAGAAACAAAGATGAGCTTTGAAACTTCTTTTCGTTATATATACTAGCCAATTAGATGATGATATAACTCCACATGAAAAATCGATCTGGAATTGAAGCCGCTGGTCTACAGTTGGTCTGCGGTCGACTGGTGCGTCATGACCATGATCGAGGCTTCACAGGGAAAAGATGCTGTTGTAGACAGCAGTAATTCTGTCACAATGTTGAAATCGGTGTCGGAGTCGTAAATGGTGCGAAACCTCTCTAATTTCGAAAAAAAACCCAGTCAACTGATCATCTTAATGATACATGCAAATCGAAGCTATCATGCATTGAAGAATGCAATGCATGGTAATATTCTTGCAGAACATTTCGCAAATTTAATAAACGAGGGAATTTTGGGAAAAAAAACTGAACTAATTTATGGAATAATTAAATTTAAAAACAAATTTCTCAGGTGATTTGGCATGCATTCACAGCACAGTTCGGCAGCTTTATGTGTCTGTGGTCATAGGCCTGATCATTGACCTCGGTAAATATTATAGAATTAATAAAGACTAGTATTTATCAATTCTTGATATTAGGGAGGTTTCGAACAGCAACTATCGCGGATGTATATACCTATACGGATAGAAATCTGCAGAAAGATGACAAATTTCGTGAGGATGTACATTTCGATCCGTGAAAAGTCATAAGCTCAACCTCCCTTGCAGGGTTAAACGTACATGTATATATGAAGGGGTCATTAATAAAACACCCTGAGAATATAACGGAGAGGTGGAGTGTATTGAAAACCACTTGTTATACGAGGATGAGAGCTATAGCATCTTGATCCTGGCCAAACTCGCTAAAATTAAAAAAATTCAGACACTGGAATTGATCAATTGCCGCCATCATGGATGTCAGCATCCTGAGATTCAGGGTTTTGACAATCCTACGTCATAAACTGTGTCTTATTCAGGCCGAATTAGCGCCACTTTCTCTCATAAAACGTTTTATTTTATTAATAAATAACAAAATATGATCTTTATAGATAACATTTAACACTTACTAGTGGATTTTAAGATGATTGTACGGAGAACTACAAATGCAGCGTAGGGCATCGCGGGCTTTGTGGTGATGCGATAGCCGCACAGCAATAAGAAAGATTCTTTCCTGATCTACATCCGCGGTACTGCTTTTTAAGATGGTTGTAAGGAACGAAATCAGCGCCTCTAGTGTCAAGATTGGATCCTGGCACGTGTGGTTTTCAATATACTCCTGTCGATAATATGAAATAGGAGTATGCTCCTATCAAAAACCCGAGTGTCAGGATGGAAAGCTAGAGGCGTTGAAGAAGGCTTTTCGTCAATGAAAGGAAACGACCAAACTAAAAAAAAACGTCCAATGGCTATTTTACTGAAACGATTTTGTTCGTACAGGGTCTGTGGAGTAAAATACGAGAAAAGATGGGAAGTCCGAAGGGGAATTTCACACTCCGGACGCAGTGGATCGGCCTCGTCCCGCCATAAAGGAAGTACGTTATGGGACGACTAATAAACTGCCTCGGAAGTATAGGAGACTTGTATAGGTGGTCAAATTGGTGGTCTTCAGGTAGGTGGCTTATATGCCAACCTCTTTTCCCAGGGGTCAATGCGCTCCCCGCCTATAGTCCTCTTACTATGCAGCCATTTTGAATTGAAGAGGTTGCGTACATGCTCAGTTAGGGGACTGGTATTGTTTGATTTGGTGACAAATGCACATGCGGAAGTGAGGAGTCAGTTTTAATGGCACACTCAGCATTACACATCTCCTCGGGGGGGGGGGGGGGGGGGGGGGGGGAGATAACGGCAAGCCGGGTATCTAAGTAAGACAGAAGAAAGATGACTTGGTGAATTGACAGCCGCTACCTTCACATCATTCATGTCTTAAAACCCCTGACGCAGTGGACCGGCCTCATACCTCATCGACGAAATGCATTGTCCCGGGAGACTTCTAGTCTGGTGACAGGTTTTGACCAACCAAAACACCCGTATGTGATCATGGCCGTACTGTCTGTGCCGAACAAGCATGAACGTTGTCTTCTGATTGGTCAATACCTGCCATGAAACCCCAAATTGCTGCTTGAGAAAAGCGGCGAATAGTTCCCAATATTAGGACTACTGACGAGAAGAACCGTCAAAGTGAGACGTCTCTGCTTGTTACACTCCGGACGCAGTGAACCGGTCTGGGATGTCGCCAGTTGAGAAGAGACGACCAGGATGACGAATGGAGTGCCCCGGGAGTCTATACCGCTGGTACGAACATGTTGTCCTCATGGAAGAAGAAGAACTCCCCGAGAGGTTGCTCGATTATAGCGCCCCGAAAATGTTGGTGGCAAGAGGAAGGGCGTTCCTGAACTTCAGACTAACACTCGGCACTAACGACCGAACGTGTGCGAGGGGAGGAGGATACGACAAAACCTCTGGTTTTCGAGGATGGGGGCGAGGAGGCAGTACTCGTGAGGCAGCTATTGATGGAAGCTGCCAGTGACTAGTGACAGCTCGCGATCATGTTGCAGTTAAGAAAGCATACAGGGACGTAGCTAGCTTTTTGGTCCGGGGGGTGGGGCAAAAGGCTCTCGGGGGGAGCAAACTGACATTTAAAAAAAAATTCCGGCCAAACCATGGTCAAAAACACGTTTTTTGGTGGCTTCTTGGGGGGGGGGGGGTTATTTGCCCCTCTGGCCTCCCTCCACTGCTAGCTTTTAAATCCCCTAAAATAACATAAATATATAGGCCGATGAATATGCTCCGTACAGATATCGACAGTCTTTGATTCTATGATAATCGGATAACGTGTGACTAACAACAAGAAAAAATATCATGAGACTTTTAGCTTATTGTATATTATCTATGATTTCGGCCTGCATTCCGCCCGGCCATCATTACAATGTAACTAGAGCGTTCTTTAACAAATGCGCAGCTGGCGTGACGGAGACCACTCACAGGTGGGGCAGTTTGTCTGTTGGCGTTCGTTCTGTCTGTGGTTTCGAGACCGAGGGATCCAAAAACTGAGGGAATTCACCAGGTTAGTGAGAGTCTTTTTCTTAAAACTCCTGGACCAAGGACTGCAGACTGGTAGTAACTTGGGGGTATATGTCTCCCGTTCTTACTGCCTATATAACTGGAAAGAAGCGTATGAAACCTTTCCTTGAAAAAATATTGAGAGATGGGCGGCTTCAATTATAGTACGCACCCACGCATTAAAGGGGCAGGGTCGGTAAATTTGAGGACTGGGCCTTTAAAAAAAAGCAGTACATGTAACTAAATAGAATATCAACCAATTTCCAGTTTAATAGCTAAAATTAATCAAAATGTAATCCTAACCGCAGCGCCTCTTCTAGTCAGTCGGTGAACTACCAGTAGGCCTACCGCACTGTGGTTGGCAAGCTGCCAAATGTCGTTGTGGTCGTCGGTAAAAACCTCCAGAAAGCCAATCCCTATATAGTTGCAGTATATGGTAGGGGACATCTTGACCCTCAATGTATTGACATTGCTAAGCTTTACAGACAACGCGCCGAGATGACGGAGGTAACGGAGGCAATACCGCTGGAAGTTCAGTATGGGTAGGGGAGGAATGAGGCCCGTCCATTGCGTCCGGAGTATAACATACGCAGGAGGGGTGTGCCAAAAGCGAGAGCTAATCTCACTCGAGGATGGGGAATGAGTATCAAATTTAGAATTAGAATAACACAGGATAGGGATCGGAATAAAGAATCACGGAAATATGTAGCCTACTTCAGCTTTTGTGAAGTTAGCACTATACATGTAAATATATACATGTATTTTGAAAATATATGCATGTATTTTGATTGTGAGACAAAAAATCCTTCCAGTTTGGTGTCAGTACTTGCATAGGCCTAAAGCCCTAATCTACTAGACAGCCGACTAGCCCTTTTTTATTCAAGGTAAACATAACGCTCGATAACTTATGCAGCACATTCAGAATACATTTGTAGTTGATTAATATTACATCTGTACATATCGGGTGGCCCCAAAAAACAGCCTGGCATAACCAGTGATTTTCAAAATAGGGTACACCCCGCCAGTCGATTTCGATATTTTTTTGTATAATATATAATACATATACAGAAAATATCGAAATATCGAAATATGACGCAGGAGTAAAAAAACTTGATCTCAGGATGAAAAAAACTAGAACACTCTTTATCAGGCCATAACTTTTTACTTTTTTCGCAAATCGCATAGCATTTAATTATACTGAACTTCCAGCGCCCATGCGCGTCTTAGTCAGGAAGCTGAGTAATGTCAATACATTGAAGCCGGTCAAGGTGCAATAAATTTGTTCTGTGAGAGAGTTAATTTGGGCTTGTGGTGAAAATTTCAGATAATAATCTCAAGGCATTGAAAAAATACAGCTTTTTAAAAATGGGAAGTCAAAATCTGCTGTGCCGAAACTGTGCTATAATCCTGGTGTCAGAAATTATTAAAAGGTAAAGTCTGTTCCAGTTTTTTGGGGGCCACGCGTTATACAACAGATGCTCCGATACGATAGGCCTCTATGGATTGACTCTGCATCCATTCTCTAATTAGTACTGAACTGCATGCAGGATAGGAACGAATGTACGAACTAGTACGCACTGTGGAAAAAGTTAGATCTCGTCAGTTTAATTTTAGTGGGAACGGTCAGTGGAAACAGGTATTCCAATCAGGCACTCTTTCTAAATCTCTTCTCGGAGGGTTCCCTCAATCGCCTTTAGTGATCCTTTTGGCGGGAAAGTCATGGTTGGATTATGAAGCTATAGTACATCATTCTGTAGTACATTTTGTTTGCTAGTTCTCTGCTAATGTATAGTTCGCTATTTTGATTATCATGAGCGGTGACCCAATTTATTTCAAGGCAGGAGAAAGCCCATTAAAAAGGCTTCGTTCCGCTGCGCAGGCTAGTGGGACGGGCGGGCCAGCGCCGGTCTTGGCAGGAGAGTGCGGCGTGTCCATCCGACAAAAAGCGACCTACTAACACGTTTCATACCATCAATGCAGGAAAACATTGCAGAATTGTATAATAAAACACGATAAAATGAATTTACTTTATAAACAAGTCATGAACGTCTTTGGACCAAACAAGGCGAAGGCTTCCCTTCGCTCCATGCGGCAGAGCATCAATTCATACCAGAATCATTTTACCTTTTATACCCCCAAGTTACTACATAAATCGCATCTCTTGCAAGACAAATCAAAATTTTTAAAGTGATCAAATGCTTGACAAAAGGTTCTAGGCTAGCGAAAATACATCCACGTATATCGCTGGCCGGAGTCGATTCACATTGTATATATGGGAGTTTAATTTTATTTCGTGTTGACACAAAACATTTTGTGTCAACACTTATTCCGATTAATGTCGGACATAATTCTGAACATGAGTCGACACCAAATTAGCCAATCAGAATTGAGGTTTAAGTGTCGACATTAAACACGAATAATGTACACCATAAATACGCAACTTCCGTACAAGAACCGACCATGCATAAGGGGGAGACAGCTAATTCCGTTCATAAAACAATGGCGCGTCTAAATGATCTCGAGGAATTCATTGAGCATTTTAGAACAGAAATAAATACCTTCTAGGATCTTGAGCAGGTATTTATTTCTGTTCTAAAATGCTCGATGAATTCCTGGAGATCATTCAAACACGCCACTGTTCAGTGGCAAACGAACTATCAACGGATCGGAAGTAGCTGTCGCCCCCCAATGGCCGTTTTGAAACAATGGCTTTGATTGGCCGATTTTCGTACCTCAGACCTTTCACCAACTGTTGGTGAGGCCGCGATGCCAAGGTCAAACAATCTCTACTTCTCCCCAAGACCGCTTTCCCTTTTCAGCTGAAAAGAAATAAAGGAGAGACCGCGCAGCAATATGTCCCAAGACTATCCACCACAGGGCGGGTATCCGCAGGGAGGACCTCCACCACAAGGAGGGTATGCACCACAGGGAGGACCTCCACCACAAGGAGGGTATGCACCACAGGGAGGACCTCCACCACAGGGTGCATATGCCCCGCAAGGTAGGCATGTCAGTCTGAGATGTTCCTGAATTTGAAGACGACATCGTTTATTACACTTCTTTACCGCAGAATATATTTTTACTAATAAATTAGTTACGTGTTAAATATTAAAGATAATTAAATACAGAACATTATTCATGTTTTAAATGCAATTAAGTTAAACCAAATTCATTAGAAAGAGTCTAATAACATCAAGGATTCGACATAGCAGCATTATGCCAGAAATTTACACGTGAGCCGAAAAATTTACATCTCGGCCGAAATAATGCCGAGACGCAGTTCCATCAAAGTCATGGGTAATTAGTTTCTCTAACCACCACCAGAGTCCACACCAACACAAACCGCAATCAGAGAATTTCAGGTCGTCTGAAAAAGGGACATTTCCCACACCCGAATGATCATACTCATATGATATATGATACAGCATTCAGGCGGCTGTTCTACTGGTGTAGCAGTCTAAAATGTCCCCCATTGAAAAAGTGTCCTACCCTATTGAATTATGTATGCTGACGGTTTAAGGCAAGTTTCTGTGGAGATCCACGACCATCAATACGTCATAGATGAAAAGTGCAAAAGAGAATCATTTGCAAGGCTCCATGCTATAACCTTTAAAAAGGGTTACCTTACCTGTTCAAAAGCAAACTTTCTGAATCATTTTAGGTGGTCAAACGGTCATTGTCACAACATCGCCACAGTTCGGCCGCCAACCTGTCCAGATGCAGTGTCCTCATTGTCACGCCCAGATTGTGACCAGCGTGGACTTTGTCGTTGGAGGCTTCACTTGGTTGATCGCACTTCTGCTGTTCTTTTTCGTTTTGTAAGTCGACATCGTAATGAGGCTGAGATACAAAAACGCGTGAACGCAAATGAGGCATGAGATCGGAAATGTGAATCTCTGATCATGCTCTTGATATTGTCTTTAATAGGCCTACCCTTGGTTAGAACACTCTGTACAGATCAGTTGATCAGAAACAAGAGCGTGTGTATATTCATAGTGGCCGTAGGATGCCTCTGTCCATGATTCCAGTTACATGTAATTGGCAGTCTGGGGGAAGTCGGGGTTTTATGTTCGCTGCTCCAGGTGCAGGGCCGGAGAAGCGAACATTAACCCCTGATTTCCTCAGGAAAGCTTACTTAGTAGCACCCCAAGTCCATAGTTCAGAAATTTGCTGTTAGATAGCACTTCTCGTTCTGAATTGGGACGTGTGAAAGAGTATACTCTATAGAATATCCCAAATCAGAACAAGAACGTCCTGTGGAAGGAGATTGTGCTCTGTTCTATTGAATCCTGTTCAAAAGACAGGAACCGGATTAACTAGGACGTAGTGTACGCACTTTTGTGTGATGAGTGCGGATGAAAAATTGTCACTCCTTCGTATTTGTTTTGCTTCTTCACTTCAAGCGTTTGAAACCTGTTACCACATACAATGTGTCGTCAATTTAACTTTGTGTTTTCTACTAAATACATATATAGCAGAGTTACGGTTATTACGGCAACTGGGAGCCAACTTGTTTTGAAGAATCGGGCTATGCCCTGGCCGCCATGCAAAGGATTGTGCCTTCTCAAACTGTATTTCTCACGTCTTCTCCTCTTGTTCTTCGTTGCAGTGCAATCCTATCCTGCATCCCGTGTTGCATCAACGCTTGCAAGGACGCGCGGCACTCTTGCCCGAACTGCAAGCAGGTCCTGGGTGAACGCAAAAAGATGGATGACTGTTGTTAGCACAGATCCTCATCCCGCCACCATTGTATACTGCACTAGTTAGACTTGACCGCCATTCTTTTCACGGAGAGGATAAAGATACCGGTTTACCTCTAGAAAATACGTGTTTACCTCAGTTTCATAAAGGGACGCGAAGGGCACGTGTAAAAAAGAATATAATATCCTCGATGATGTCACCCATTTCCGCCACGTTGCACCACTATAATACAATACACCAATCCAATACAAGCAAGGATTTGTTTACAAACAGAGTTATACAATGCTGTACAAAAAAGGTCACTGATATTCATAAAACTCACTTATTGGGAGGAATTCAACAACCAATCTTCGTTTGAGTGATGAAAACATGTTTTTGATCATATGCCCGACAACAGTTCAAATTTATCTGTCTTAGACGCTGAATAAGGAGGAAAATGATCCCAAAAAGTTGATAATATTTTGTAACATGGTACATCATGTGACCAAATATTCTCAACATTTTGTGATTTTTTTTCCTTTTTACATCAAGTCTAAAACAGATAATTCAAAACCGTTGATGTAATAATGTGTTGAATATACATGTATGTTTTCGTTTGAAAAAACATGAACTCATCTCTGGCCACTCTTCTTCCCTTTAAATGTGACAACATCACGCTAGTTTTGTATGCTAATAATACTAATAATAATAATAACTTTATTATTTAAAGTGCCTTAGGGCTGCGCTATGCCAAACCCTTTCTAAACACTGTACAATACGTTTTAAAAAACATCCTGACACTGTAAAACATTGTGCGCAAATTTGCAAAGTGATTGTAAAAAATTTTTTGCCAGTAGATAATGTGTAGAGGTCACACAAATAGTTTCCATTTAAAAAACCCGTCTCAAAAAAATTTAAATTGGCTCTTACTGAATAATGGTAGATAGTACGTGTAATACATAACATAATCCTTAGGTAAAACATTGTCTGAATAAATGCGTGTTGAACGACTTCTTAAAATTGACCATTTCTGTAACGCCACGCAACTGACACGGGAGGGAGTTTCACAGCCTCGGGGCCGACACCCTCAGGCCACGATCGCCATATGTCCCATTTGAACGAGGACTGGTCAGTAGCCAGGGATCATCTGACGACCGCAGACCGCGGGTCGCAACCCGGGGACTGAGGAGCTCTCTCAGATATACTGGGCTGTTATCCTGATGTAATGCTTTGCGTGTAATACCAGAAGTATTTTGTATTGTATCCGTGCTGTAAGCTACCTGTAAGGTACAGGTTACACACTAGTAATTCAGTGCGCGAGACTAGGTTGTATAGTTAAAATTGAATTTCTGATACATGGTCTCAGTCACCAGTATGGATGCGTTTTCCATTATAAAAATACATATTTTTTATGAATTATGAATTTCTTCTCTATAACAGGAAAATGATGATGAAGTTTCAGAGTCTAAATATTTTGGTCTCAGGGGTCAAATTAACCCGTCGCGGCCGAAAAGTCGATTCACGGGTCAAAGATAGTCAAAATCGACCCCCAAAACTTCAGACCTCCCAAACCCTGAAATTATCACGGTCAACCCACAACGAAAATTTTATGGTTTAAAGAACTACCACAGGTCTATCAGACCTCCGGGTATTATTCTCATCGGAAAGTATGGGAAAAAGTTATGAGCCAGTAGATGTCGCCAAATTAACTGGTTAATGCATTCAGCATTTTATTACTAGTGTTGTACCCTACACAAATCGTTCCATGCAACTAAATGTACATGTATTACTGCAAACTGACAAGAAACCTTTTTGTGTAATGGTAAACCAGACTGATGGCATGAACTTTTCTCAAAAGGAAATTGGAATAGACTCTCCAGTAATGATTTATTGACCAGTCTCAAATTACATAACGAATCGAACCTGATACTTTGTATGTTCATTGTGGTAATATTTCATTACGTTGCATGTACGTACACCTTTTTGCTGTTTTTTCGTTTGAATATTTTATGAAAATGTGCCTTACATCTTATATTTAGAGAATAAACAATAATAATTTTCATTTGTGTTCAACGAATACGTCAGTCCGTACACGGCGATACGTTTACACGCGAATGCGTGTGTCTGGACACGATGGACGCTGGACGACAAACGCCGAGACAGAGCGCCGCATCCAAGCGTTTGAGATGAAGTGCCTGCGGAAACTACTTGGGAGCTCATACCTACAACAAAGAACCAATGTGCCAGTTCGACAAGAGGTGGAGACAACATGTGGAACGCACGAGATACTCCTGACCACCGTAAAAAGACGGAAGCTCAACTGGTTTGGACATGTATGCCGATAATACTCGCTTGCAACGACAATCTTGCAAGGCACTGCTGTCGCTGGAGGGAGGAAGCGAAGAAGACCAAGGAAAACGTGGATGGATAACATCAATGAGTGGACCGGCCTCAAAACACCTCAACTTATCCCGAAGGTCGAAAACAGATCTACTTGGGCATGCATCGCTGCTGTCAGCTGCCATGGAGCCCCTACGATCTTAGGTCATGGGTCTTAGTCATAGAGCTGAAAGGGTGGATGTCGTCCTGGGTGCCGACAAATGGTACCCAGGTTCGAGATCGACTGGACAATAAGCACCCTGGGTGCCATTACACTAGACAAACAGCACCCAGCTTCTTTTTGCCTGGCTTACGGATCTTAGGGACGAGGACGTTTCTTGCAATTTCGTTTTATCTCGCGCCGTGGTACCTGCGGCATTAGCAGTGCGCGAAATAAAAAGAACAGATAAACAGAAAAAAACGCGTTTAGGCCTATAGGTCTTTGAAAGCACATTTCGGATGATTTATTCAGAAAAGGTATGTAGGAGGGATATATTCAGAGAATGAAAAATTGTGTGATGACAAAATGAATGGATTTGCTGCGTATTTTTATTTTTATTTTTATTATGGTTATCGTGACACGTGACCTCCGTCAGCGTGGGGCCAACCTCGGTTGTAGGTATAGAAAAAGTGTAGAAGAAGAAGCTGGGTGCTGTTTGTCTAGTGTAATGGCACCCAGGGTGCTTATTGTCCAGTCGATCTCGAACCTGGGTACCATTTGTCGGCACCCAGGACGACATCCACCCTTTCAGCCTTAGTAGAAGTAGTAGTAGCACACGATGACTCGCCCATCGGGATATACGCCAATATCGATGGAAACTCGTCCATATTGATAGTGTGCATGCCCATTCGGGGTATTTCGTTTTTATCTAGTCCATTGTAAAGATGTTACAGTATAAGCATAATTGATGTCCATTCATTTATCTCTTTATATCATATTCATTTGACAGTGTCATTATTCCCTTTAACCATATCGTAGTATGGGCAGACGTTTGCGTAAAATATCTGTCAGTGTGGGTAAAGTGTCCGATCATGCATGTTTTAGTCTCCTTAGTGCTTTGCATTTAGTTTTCTAATATGTCTGCTGATGATCACAAACAAGGAAAACTATTTTTATTATTGTATTGCTCCGAAATATTTATCAGATTATTGACAAATCGCAATTTCCATATGGGCACGTTATCGAATAGGTCCGTCCGTATCAGCGCATCTACATGTATCCGGATGAGCGCATCTTGACCCTCAAGTTTTAGATCTACATGACTCCGCCGACCCAGACTCCGTTGAGGGGAGGTTACGGACCGAGTACCTCTGATGGTTTGGAATGTGATAGGCGCGGTACAGCCTCTCACGTCCGTTACAATGTGTTTTTTTATGGACCAACCAGTACACTTCTTCATACATCTATCAGTGTGTATGGGTAGATCATCTAACTTTGTTTGAGTTTGCCTGCAATGTTTCTCCTCAGTGTCTCTTGTTCCTCTTTCCCAAAGCCACAGTGCTCGAGATACGCTTCAACACCACCATATCTGAAAGAAAAAAGTTAGTCAGTCATCCGTAGTCATGATGCTTGACTCACCGACCGAAACCATAATGAAATAAACATAAAGGTATCACTAGAAATAAATAATTTTTACCTTACACCAGAAGATTATAAAGCAATCACCTTTATGATTATTCCAGTATGTTTTAACTCTCCCATTGTCAAAGACGGTCAGCAATTTAACACGAATAAAAAAACTAGCTGAACTTTATTTCAAGGAAAAAGATGCAGTGCTTACAACTTCGCTATGCCATCCAGTATCTCTATAAAGGAGAATTACTGTCTTGCCTCTTCTTTCTGTGTAATCATGTACACGTATGTCTATAAAGGAAAGTGTTAAGTTTTCTTATCTCTTCCCTATGTAACCATGTACTTTTATAAACGAAATGATGAAAGTGAGTGATGAACTTTTTACCTCTTTTCTATGTAATCCCATATGTCAATACAAACATTTCTTACCTCTCCTCTACGTAATCCAGTATCTCAATAATGGTTTCTTTCCTGGCTGTTAACAAATCTTCATTCACGTGATACCGCTCGCACACTTCAACTCTCATCCTGTCAACCTGAGAAGCCATGCCTTCCTGGAAATAAAATATACTCTATAATCACTTGTTGTTGTCATAGGCAGGCCTTGCAGAGGTAATATTTGCCACAGTAACTGTGGCCGATCATTTCATTTGCCATCAGCGCCAAGCCTGGTCTTCAGTCCCCGGACAGATCTATTCATGATGAAATACAACGACAAAGGCAAATTTGAAGAAAATATGTCTACCGCAGGCAAAAAATGAAATAAAATCCAGTTGTTAATGGAAAAGAAAAGGGTACTAGAAGATGAAGCTACAGCCAAAATATCAAAATCAGTTTCTGAACAGACTTGTTTAAATTGCCAAAAGAGCAATGAAATTGGACCATAAATGGAAAAGGAGGCGTTTACAAGCCAGGTGATTAAACGATCCAGACGAAAATCGGCCGAATCCTAAGACTATGGTGAGCATTCTCCACATCTACCTTTGTGTACTCCCAGCTTAGGTCATACCGGATCCGTAAATTCTTTTGGTACAACTAGGCTACGAATAGTACAGCTTACCTGAGAAAGGGCGTATTCCCACACTACGTATTCTCTGCTCTTGCCCATCAAGGTCAGTATGAAAGCCACGAGGAGACCAGTTCTGTCCTTACCAAACTGGCACACAATTATGGCGGGAAGGGCCCCAGGCTGCGACAGTAACTTTAGAGCTAAAAGCAAAATCGAACAAGGTCATTTGAAACTTTGAATCATTTTTTAGAGAATCGACCCAAACTTTACTGCGTGTCCACCATTGATAACGTCATTTGTGCAAAACTAGTTTTTTTGATTTTCATTCTAAGAAAAGACGATCCTAACCTCAAAACCAGTTACATAATGCTTTATCAAAACAATTACATGTGCAGTGTAGTTGTATTCATATTCGATATGGCAAAACATCAATAAAAAACATCGAAATGTGCAATCATTAATTTAAGGAAAACTATTTTGGCCGATTTACTCTGCCATCTGCACGACCTCTTCACACTTGTCATGCGGGGCGTTGCACACTGATTATTCAATATATCCAATAGGTCATTTCAAGAGCATGATAAAATGGTTATTACGATGGCACGATTATTGAATTTTAATCATCTTAATTCAAGAAAACAAATATGATTGTTAGTTTTTTTTTAATTCAAGAAAACAAATATAATGGTTACGGTAGTTTTTATGCACATTGCTATGCTGACAACAAGTCCCGAACTATTTCCGCTGAGGAAAGTGGAGATAGGCCCGATTGTGCGATGAACTGCGTGTTAAGGAAAAATCTGACGTCTGGAAACAAAACGGCTATAACTCCAGAAATGTAACTTGTACAGATCCGCGTGTCAAAGGCTTTTACTACAACAAACACTACTGGTGAAGCTAACCTTAAAGCTGAACTATCCGCGTATGCGTCAAAGGCTTTTACTACAACAAACATTACTAACTGTTCAAAGTTACCTTAAAGCTGAACTAAAATAGAAACTTACATGCAGCTATGGACGCTTGTGAGCCATTCACGAAGTTCTTATAATGTCCAATTAATCGTATCGGACACCTTCTCTCAAAGAATAGGAAGAAATTCGTCCAGTGTACGTTTTTATTCCAGATATCCTTCACGAGAAACCACAAAGAATAAATCGCCAAATACCAGGGCACCCGGCCTAGAAAAGCGGCGTAGAAACCGAGGCGCAAGAAATTCACCAAGAAATGGTTGCCATGGCGTTCTTCATTCTGATTGGTTGTGACTTCAGTGGCCTTGACCTTATCTCCCACGTGATACCGCCATCCTAGAAACGGGAAGCTGACCTTCTGGACGGGGTAGTGTTTTTCGATGTTTTTCTCGCCGTCTGCTTTGTTGTATTCTCTGAGTGATCTGCCGTCGATGATGGTTCGGATACCTGGGAATGAAATGGTTGGTGATACAAAATTGGCAAAGCCCTGCCGCCCTTGTAAAGATTGATATCAGCCAAGTGGTATTTGAAAGGGCAGACATTTGAGGCGCAATCATCATAGTGTGACAGTACACGTGGCGACGCATGGTGGACATCCGGGTGCCATCGAACCCCCTAAATCCCATACCGTAGTCATCACTTTTTGCCAAAGGGTCAAATTTTCCCCATCCTGGTACCAGTTGCTATTCTCCACCTCTCGATATTTCAATTCTTATTTTGTATACGATCGAGGTAGGAGTAAAAAAAGCCTGAACACCTACCGTTTTTATTGAACCACGTGACTTCCTCCTCGGAGAGAGTATCCAGCCTCGACGATCTGTACAAGACGGCAGGAGACTCAGTGACGTCACTCGTGTCGGCTGTCGGAATGACTTGGCGGAAATTAAAAGCCGTTTTCGGGGCGTCTGGAGGAATTGGCGCTTTCAAAGGCTCAGACATGATGTTTCCTTGATACCGCCTTATTAAATTGAGAGACACAACAAACCAGTAGGTAACGAAATACAATACTGGTGGTCGCAAACCACGTGTTCTTTGGTTCTGCCTATATTTAGGTGATCTGAAGGCCACCGTCGATTGGTGCGATGTTAACTACAGCGTAAAACTGTCCAGTGAAGGTTGTGTTCAACAACAGGAGGGCCCAACCGACCTCTTACACATTGTTGTCAAATGGGAAAGTTCGGAATGTACTGCTATGAAGCGGAGTAAGAGCAGATCGGATCTTTGCCACACACGATATCGTCCAAGCCCTTGTACTTGAGTACAATAGGGAGGTTTCGCAACCGCCCGGTTAGGCCCTTCGACGACGTTTATCTATTGTTCAGGTAAACTCACACAATAGATAAACGTCGTCGTAGGGCCTAAACGGGTGGTTGCGAAACCTCACTAATGTTCGAAATGTACGGCTATTATCCGATCTTTGCATTGCCTATCACGCACGATATATATCGTACATTTGCCTATGTACATGTTGGCCTATATCGACAATTTCAAAGTCAGGCCGTCGAAGGCCTAAATTGCCACAACAGTACGAAATTCAGGCCATTCATGTTAGGATTGACATTTACATAAAATTAGATTTATTAAAGACCGAATAAAGTAAAAAATTATGAGTATCGCAGAGGTTTCTATCTGTGGGTTTCGGCCATGTATTCACGTGCAGCAGCTAAAGACGAAGTCAACACTGTCATGTCATTGAGAGAACTGATTTTATTTTCTACACTAACAAAGATATCAAGGGATTATTGGACCCCGGGCGGGGTTAAATAATCGCAGACAGTTATCCCTTGTCTACCTGTATCCCTGGAAATTAATCTGTGTGTCGTATATTCGGGATTAATTCCCGACACTATCATTTTGGTATTTAAAGGCCTCGCTGAAATTAAATTGCCTCTGTGTGCGCCCAGCCGTAGACATTTTGTTTGGAAGATCAGTTGCACCAATCTTGTACCCATCGGTCAAGTCTCGATAACCATAACTGGAAAATGGCTTACAAAATGATACCAGGCACAAAACGTGCGCTTTTAATCGTGGCGGTGTGGAAAGTCACAAGGGCCTCCGTGGAACCATATACATGTACCATTATCCGTCCCCATACAAAAGGCTTGTCGTATTGCTTTATCGACACACAGACAAGATTGAATAAGCCACTCCTCGGAGACATATTGACCAATATCAAAATCATTCGTGTGTGTCGGAGATATCGCCAAGAAATGATTTGAAAGGCCAATACAAAAGCCTTATATCAGGCGCATTGGATTGACATTTTGCATATGCCAATATATCGGGCGTATCCTTTGCTAAACTATCATACAAAGTTGTGTGACTGTTCTGGTGTCTGCCATCATTCTTTAGAACTCTGAAAGGTGATATCTGTGTCGAAGAAGAACAGGGGCAGATAGGTAAGAAAATGAAGGGATACTTCTAATCGAATTCAGCTTGCTTTCTGCTGTGTGGCGCTGTTTCTCTTTTTCTTGGACGGGAGAGGTTTTAGTTACTCTATGCGCGCAATTTATCACAACACCACTTTAATACTTCAGAAGGCAAGGACATTTTTGCTGCAGTATAATATTAATAGTTTTTTTTCTTTTATTCATATCTGAAAAGGTCATAACTATCTCTCCCGAAGAAAGACTAAATCGATCAAGAAAGAAATAATGTATGTAAAAATGTGCTGGGGAATTTTTGTGGCCGTGACGGAGTCCCTTGACGTTAAAAACTTACGTGACGTATTTATAACCGACACTCCCGTCGTATCACAGATGGCAATACCAATCAGAAGTAACCTTCCGCCCACAGCATTCACAATTGATGTCTTTTTAACAACCTGTGTCGATCTCTTCTTTTCTCTTCAGCGACTGACACATCTACGATGTCCGAAGGAAAACTTCACCCAGACGAAGCCCCGCCGTCTTATGTCGACGCCACGAACGGGCCAAACCCACAGTATCCTGTAACAACGGCGCCGTCTTCGCCGCCAGGGGCTCCCCCACAAGCGAACTATATGCCTCCACCACAGCAACAATATAGTCCGCCTCAACCACAAAGTGAGTATATATGCATGGACTTGTGGAACTACATCCTAGAATCCTGCGCAGAACTAGATTGATGATGTCGTTCCTCACCTGCCAACACAGGTCGCCATTTACGGAAATTCTACTAAATGAATCTTTGAGTAGTCACAGGCACATGGAGAAACCAGAATCATAGCGATCGATTAGCTCCCAATCAATCACAACAGAACACATGTCACTTTTTATCGAAATTTTTTCTTCTTCATGTTTTGTTGGGGAAGACTGATCGCTGATTGATTGGTTGATTTTCAGTGTCCTTTTCTTTTTCACGTGCCTGTGACCACGCGGTGTAACGCAATCTGTGTTGGCACTGTCTTTAACTGCTAGGAGAATGACTACTTCCTATAATATGTACCAGGGTTTTCAATACACATCTACTCCCCAATTCGTATATTTCAAAGTTGACGAAAACATGTATGTGAAAAAGCCCTGATTCTCAGGATTGTGGAACTACATGTACGTGTATATGTATATATAGCATGCTTTGGAATATCGTTGGACTCACTGCAGTCTGACGCAAGAATAGTGCTGCATCTTCGATAATTGTCTCGTCAGCCTCCATAAAGAGAGACTTTCATTACAGTGATCAACGTGGAAAAGCACAACTTTGCTTGGGTTACGTACTAAAGTGTGTCCTCAAAGCTAACTCTTCTCAGGTCGTCCCCACTAACTATCATCGCCTTCTAGGCTGGTTGCTCTGAGCTATCATCCACATTGCTTATTTCTTCAGCTATGTAGCTAGCCAGCAAGAGCTGGCGGACTGGCTTGGCATGGCATTTCCATTGTATAGAACCACAGAGATACAGATAAAAACAAAAAACGTACCGCTGTGGCTTGTTGCATGGGCCAGACTGCTTAATCAGGCTACTTTTTATCAGCCTCTTCTTTGATTTCCGTAGTGCACCCTGCTCAGACGACAGTGATTGTGAGTACATCTAAGTTAGGCCAGACCTCAGTTCAAATGCAGTGTCCCACATGTAACGCTTTGATTATGACGGAGACAGAATACAAAATTGGTGGAATGGTGTGGTTGATCTGTGGAATCATATTCATCGTCGGGTAAGTGTCCATGCCCGATTTTCGGCAATCTGGGGAATTCATTCTTCGAGAGATGTACTCAAACATGGCTAATTTTCTGCACCGAAGAAGCATGGTCTTCTGATAGACCAATATGGAGTTTTCGCAAAGCTCTTAAAACATCCACGTGAGCGGCTATTCCATTGTTAGACATGGTTATCTGGAGGTCGAGCAATGAGATAGGCGTTCACGTTGGCGTGTTTCGGGGCATTGGCGAAAACTTCCTTACGTTTGCCTGATCGGAACCCTCGATTGCTTCTTGAGAAAACCTGCGAGTGGAGCTTTTTAGGTCTCCGGGGGTGCTGTCAAATTTTCCCTCTCCTGATGGGGGAACTGGTTTCTCTGTTGAAATAATGAGATGCCTCGGGAGCGTAATGGAGTTCGGCTCCATGGAAATGACCGGGCCCACAAATGCAGTGATATTGGAAGCGGAGTGTACGTTTTATCCGATTCTGCTTCTTTTTTCAGATGTTGGGCAGGATGCTGCCTGATTCCGTTCTGCATTGACGAGCTGAAGGACGTGAGACACAGCTGCCCGAATTGCCACCAGCACATCGGCACATACCACAGGCTCAGCTAGGCTGGATGCGGGCTTTTGACCCCAGTGTAACAGTAATATCCCGTAATGTCCAGGGGACAAAGAGGTGACTATTTCGCGCTAATTCACTGATGTATTGGACGTCATATGTCTCTATAGAACGACATCTTAATCCATCACCAGACAATAGTAAATGACTTTATTTTTCCATGCAGTGGGACATTTAAGACTTTTACCCAGGCAGAGTTTTGAACCACCGCACCTGCTTCGTATTTTGACCCAATTTGGGGGCGCAGCGATGTCACCCGACTTGAAAGTCGATGAAGATGGTCTACTGATTCCACACTGGAGAACCTGCACCACATTTTTCGAGGGCATTCTTCGGTTCGATTGGAGGATTTCCTGAAAACTTACTACCGTACAGGGACATTTCCATTTCATTCACCACCAAAAATTCACCACCAAAAAGTGCTACAATTGTGCATCAAAATAATCATAATACTAAACGCGGATATACTTCTATTTGGTGGTGAGCAAATTAAAACTGTTGAGAGTCATTCAAACGTGAGAAACTGCGGGAAAATACATGTATTACCTTCTTTTGAGTTTTTGAGCCACGAGTTCTGGACTCAGGGCCATTACTACGATATACGCGGAGGAAGTGCCCTTAGGATATTTCAAACTCGCGTCGTCATCTTTGGCCATATATTATTTTCGGTATATATAATGCCCGGCCATCAGGGTTCCAGGCTTTCTAGCACCCAATGTTCCAAACTAACAGAAGGCTTTATTCACTACAGCGAACACCGCGCGAATTTCACAGGCGTTGGAATTATTTCGATATAGAGTAGGTTTAGGGTGTAGGTTCTGGCTAAATGCGATTGCGAGAACGCACGCCATGGATGACTTTGTTTTTTACGCCTCATTGTATCCGAACCAAATCAACAAAATATTTTGCTTCGTGATTCCGCATGCACTGTGCATGCGATTTCATCAAAATCGCATTCGCGTTTAGTAGAGAAAGCAATTCCGGCTACGCATTTCGGCAGCGCTTTTTGTCATTCGCGCCCCACTGCACCTACAATCTCAACAAAGCAAAAATCCCATACGTCACTTTGTGAAACTTACCTGTTGATCTATAACAACTCGGCGAGAAATGGAAAGGAAAAACATATTCATAACGTTTATCATTTCGTTTATGACTTTTTACCAGTTTTCTTCCCATCGAACTGTCCATTTTTTCAGTGTAGGCCTACATTGTTTTTTATTGTGTATCCTTTTTAGTTGTCTTCTTTTGTAAACATTAATAAAAAAAAGTTTTTCAACTGCAGTAAAGTTGTTGTTATCTTAAACACACCATTGGGCAGCGATTCGCCGGAATTATATGTAACCTTCGCAACGTTCAATACACATAAATGTAATAGGCCTAGTCATTTGGTGAAATGAATGAAGACATTGAAAAGTGCTTTAAGTTTTCTGAATAAACGCGTGTCCTGTGGTCCAGAAGGTCTGCCCCCCCCCCTCCGTTTGCACAGAGTAACCATTTAAGAGTGACATGTTCCTCAGTGAGATTGTGCTACTGCAGTGCTGGAGAATCTTCAATATTGGACGTTGGACGCCCATTGCGCTCACTCTTACGGACTATTCACTGTTTTTTAAAGTGCATTCATTCACAGCCCATAAATAGGCTTCGACCCACTTGTATTCACAGCCCATAAATAGGCTTCGACCCACTTGTATTGGGAAGGGCCAGACACATTATTGATATATGCTCGTAGACTCGTCCCTGCGTGTTCATTTGCCAAAGCATGCGTGTCTCTATTCAAAAAATCACCCTCGCCCAGTTCGACTATGGAAAATTGAGATTGTGATATTGTCAGGAGAAATGCCACTTGATGAGAGCGATTTATACTCAGACTGGACTGTGGTTTAAAATGTTATCCGCAGTTTTCATCAGGCCTACAACCCCATCCATCCTTATGTCATTGCATACATGCATTACGTTTTAGCTGCTGGTCTTCTTTCATTGCAAAGATTTGCCTGGTTCGCCCAAGGTTATAATACAAGCAATGCTCGTCGAATGAGATCAGCCCAGTGGGGTTTATAGGTGGAATGACTGACTAGGTAGACAATGATGTTTAAAGTTGCAGGTATAGGGAGATCAATACTGCCCCTAATAAACTGCTTATGAAGTGGCACATTGTTTTTTGCAGGTATAGGGAGGGGTAAAGTGTCTCACATCAGGTCTCACATTTCATCCGAAGCAAAAACTCAATTCAATTCAACTTTATTCTCGAAGATTCTTTTCATTGGGAATTCCAGCAGAACAGGCATTAGCCCATTATATTGCCTTTTTGGGACGAAGTATTGGTCTCAACAGGCAAGAACAGGTGCCCGTACGGTGTCGCCATCTATTAGAAGGCGTAATTGGAATTTCCCATAATTCCACCGGGTGACGTGTATTCCTCCATCTTGTTTGGTGTGTTGTCAGTGCAGGGAAGCAGTGCTGAAGGCTTCGAAACATTGTGATAAACTCGAAATACAAGCATAAAGTGGCCGTGTCCCCCATAATATTAGATTCTATAAACATTTAGCTATGTATATGCTAAGTTTATTTGGCGTAATTATCGCCCAACTCGTAGTTAGCAGGGCGTTTTATCTGCCTGGGTTGGCACCTGTGACGTACTGTGAAGAAGGAAAAACCACGGATACATGCAAGGTATGTATGTAGTTTGTAAGAATATACATAGGGCCAGGCCTACTATCGCAAGCAAGTTCAGCTGGGTGGCTTGTGACACTTTGGAACCTCGGTCCCGGACATGTCGATGGTACAGTTTGCGCATAACTGACATGAACTTGGACGCATAGGGCCAATAGGCCTTTCACTTCTTCAGTATCTTGTTCAAAGAAAACACGGCGTTTCACAACGACAACGCGCGCACCTGCTCAAGCTGCTGACCTGTTGCAGCCAAGCGCAACACAATGTTTTCTTTGAAGGAGATAGGCCTATGCTTTATATAGAGGTTATGTCTGTTATGTGCAAACTGTACCATCGTCATATCCAGTTCCGAAGTGACGTATTCGTCATGTACCTGGGAATGGGGACCACAATATAATATATAGGGTTGTGTCTTTTGTTTATATTCTGCGACAGTCCTCAATGTCTGCATCGATTTATGCAAGAGCTACAGTTTAGAAAAACTGGTCATGGAGAAAAACGGCCAACTGTCATAATTAATATGAACTCATGAAGTTGTGTTCGTTGTTCTTCTGGCAAATGTGATCTTTAGGGCCTACCGTCAATTGAATTCAACAACAAGCTCATAATTTCTGATGTTCTCGGAGGTGTTCATTTCACACTTAGACTTAGAATACTTCTTTACTAGGCCTAATTCGTCATGGTTCCTCCTGAACAACTGATAAATTTTCCATCTTTTAATTTCATAAAGTGATAGGTTTGGTTGATCAATGATGTCTGCCTAAAATGCAACAGATCTGCGTCCATTGACAATGCTTAAATATGTGACCCGTTCCAGCAAAACCAGTTGCATGTTGCTCTGAGCTTGGCAGGTTGAGTTGCACTGTTTGTTCATTTCACTATTGTCTGCCTTTTGTGAAGTCTGCCAACATCAATTTCTTCTATTATCTCCTGGTGTCATCTAGGCTCCTCTTATGTGCAACATATGACTGGTTTTGCTAGAACAGGTCACATGTGTGTGAATGGACTTTATAAATGAAGGCCTTATTTCATTCATTTTGACTGTAAACTGTAGAACTAAAACAACGGTATTATCTGTCATGTCAATTTGTCATATGTAGACAGCTCGTCTTGTCGGCGCGCAGGTCAATTACACTGTAGACAGCTTGTCTTGTGGGTATGGCCAGAATCGTCACTGTATGTCGTTGCTTGATCAGCCACTGTTCTTGCATTGTTTTTGCAGTCTGTACAATATGTACGATGGGAAGTACCAGTTATTTGCACATGTGCTGTATATATTGATTTTGTAGACAAAATCTGATTATTAAAGCTACATTGACTTGCACATTGTAGAATCTTTGCTTCTTTTACAGTGAAATATAAAAAAAAGTTACTTTAATATGGTGATTAGAGATTTAAACCGGGCCTGGTTGTTTGAGACAAGTTTTGTCACTTAGACTATTAGTAATGCTGGCATTTACTTTTAAAACTTGGCGTTGTTTTCTTAAGTTAAGAGTTACATGTAAGTCCATAGACCTAACGCCGTTAAAAGTTATGGTAGAATAAATGGAAAATTATTTTGAACAACCCGACCCTCCTGTTCATAGGAAGGATCATTCATAGGGATTATAATCCATTTTACTTTATTTTGACAGTTACGGTACGTCATCCCACCAATGAGGACTCAGCTGATGAAGGCTTCAAAAAGATGGTTTATCACTAGAACCAGCAGTAAATAACCCGGTCATACACTGCTACTGGCATTTCATCAGCAGTTTTGAATTTGATGCCTATTGTCTTTTCTGTTTTCCAGTCGGTGATCAGCCTATATGTGAACAAACTTGACTCAGTAGAATCTGTCATTCCTTATGAATATCATAGGTAAGTTTCATATCCCATTGCTATTGTCTTTTGTAAAAAGGGAAGCGAATAGGCCAAATCAAGAATTTGCAAGAACATTGAGAAAATTGGTAAAAGGGCACAGCACATCAAATATTTCATTCAAATCCAATACTGTATGGTAAACTGGGAAGTATATGTGGCCATTTTATTTTGCGGTTTGTGATATTGGCTGTTGCATCCTGAGGAAATCCGGGGTTAATGCACGCTTCTCCTGCCCTGCACACAAACCCCTGAGACATTCGCCCTCATTTGGTGAAGTGCCAGCTCAGATGTATGAACTGCGCCCAATCAAAGCGTCGCTTACCAACCATTGAGGCTAGTATTTAGTAATGTCAAAATTGTTGGCAACAATATCCAAACCTGCATTCACGACGAATAGAGAGCACTGTCTCCTTCGAGGTGCGCACTGCAACCTCGATTCTCTGAGATTTCTGAGTACGATTTCAACTCGTACAAATCATTAGAAGTATGGTACTAGAACCAAGGTTGACAGTTAAATCTTGGTGCTGACTTAGTGGTTGACCATTGATATCCCCATTTTGGCTACACAGTAGAACCTCTCTATTAAGGACACCCTCAGGACTGACAAGTGCTGTCCTTGATAGAGTGGTGTCCTGATTAGAGAGGTCAAATTGAATGGAAACAACCAACTTGGGACTGAAACTAGTGTCCTTTTAAATAATAGAGAGGTTCCACTGTACAGGTTCCAAATCCTAAAGCAATTAGAACTCTTTCAAAACGTAGTGAATGCTCATTTCAAGGGCTGGAGTCTGTTCTTTGTTTTCCAGAGAACAGCGTCCAGGGTTGTGAATGAACATTCACTACGTTTGTTGCTTTATGATTTCAAGACTAGGTACTGCCATTTTGGCTTGAACTTCCCCTCGAAACACGAAGGTGATGTGGAGGGCGAATGTCTCTTGGGTTTGGGAATATCCTCAGGATGGTGATATTACAACTTTGCATTCATGATTTTCGCGTTTTGACAATCCTATGAGTAATTTCAATTAGACTTTCATTTATAGAAATAATTATCTGTAAACACAAAAACGCCATGATAAAAGTCACGCAGTAATTTCCAGGTTGCCAGGTTCAGTATTCTGAAACCATGCTTTTTCAAGGCCAAAGGTTTTGAACTACATGTAATTTACCATTGATACATGTCTGACCTTGTCAAATAGTCACCAATTAACGCCATGCTCTGGGAAACATAAAAAATACAGGCACTGAAGCTTTCCTTTTATAATAATTTTAGGCTGCTGAAAAATATATTCTTATTTGGGCAATTATGGTGCTCAGTCAACAATTAAGTTTATTAAAGGGGCATTATTACATGGGTGCAGGTGCGTCCTGCCATTGTTACATGGTACAGGTCTGTCTGCCTTTGGCATGTTTGGGGTTAATCACTTAATCAAGCATGACATTGTTTTCCTTGAACAACAAAACAAATGCTTTGAGTCCAAAGACATGTTAAAGCAAGGGTTCCTATCATTGGGTCATGTCTGTGCCCAATAATGACGGTTACTCAATTCAGTTGTTTTGGCGACTTCGTTCACATGGTTTGGCCATAAATAGGTATTTGAAAATGCCTTCTAGCTATTGTATTGTAAGCCCTGAATGATTCATTCAGAAGGGTCTACTCTAAATCTTTTAAGGGACTTTAAGGTCTAACTATGTGTACTTCATGTAGACCTACTTAGTACAAGAGTTGAATGAAAGAAGGATTTAAATGGGGTAGCCATTTGTACATGTGTGGGCCTACATTGTACATGTACATGCAGTAAAAGTAATGGTGATACATGTACAGTAGAACCTCTTTATTAAGGACACCCTCGGGACTGTGTCCTGATTCACAGGTTAGAGAAGTCGAATTGAATGGATTGACCAAATTTGAGATCACACTTAAGTTAATGTCCTTAATAGAGAGGGTGTCCTTTTTAGAGAGGTGTCCACTGAGGGAGGTTCTACTGTAAATTTAAAATAAAAACTGTCCATAAAATCATGACTGTGACTTGTACACGTGGTGGAAACCTCTGGCTCGACCACGAAATCATGATATAATTCATAAAGAGAGTGCTTGGTCAATTCTGACAGCTTGCACCGTTCAGTGAGCCAAGTATGTGGCAGCGACGTACCTGGCGTCACTCCCAAAGAAGGGGTGTGCACATCTGTGTCCCTAGAAATTTTCTAAAGCCCCTTCAGCGGCCAAGTGCCGGCAGTTTGCAACCAAATCCACACCTCTTTCAGCGTGGTGAGAAGTATAATTCACCTGGCGACAGCGTTGTAACTAGGTGTTATAATTGCAATTTGCGAAATCTGTTGGGTAGTTTTGCTTTTGGTGTCCAAATCGAGGTCTTCCCGCTTGGTGTCAATGTTGTTGGGGATTAACACTACTGTACATGTACTATTACTAAGATGACACACATGCTTCTGAGTGAAAATCATTGACATACCCAATCCCAATGTAATCACTCAAAAAATGCTTAAAGCGGTACGCTGTTTGTATTTACTGGTGGGTCAGGAAATGCGGTTTCATGCCGGAGGCGGAGTGCTGTTATATCATGCATGCAAATTTGCTGAAACTTGGTATTCATAGTATTTGTATTGATGGGTCTGCATGTACACCACGGCAAATTTGAAACTTGTATTCAGTTCGTATTTACGTAATTGGAAAATTTCAAAACAATCCCAAATTTTTCACGAATGGCGTGGACCTTTAAAAGATCGGTTCAGTTTCGTGACAAGAAGTGACTCTTGACCTGCTTGTGAATGGCTGATATTTATAAACACTAGTAGTAAATGCTTTTACTACAGTTTTCTGCAGATATGACTAGTGTAAATGTACATGAAGTTTAGAGTAAAAGCATTTACTGGTCTTTTATAAATATCAGCCAATGTACATGTACATTGTAACATAAGATGTGTAGAAATAGAATATAATGACACTTGACCAACTTTCAAAGCTTCGAACTTTCAAATATTTTACAACCGTGCTGACATTCTTTTGTTTCAGTTTTGATTTCTGTGTGAGTGATGAATCGTCCTCACCTGTGGAGAATCTCGGCCAGGTTGTCTTTGGCGAGAGGATTCGGCCATCGCCCTACAAGGTGGGTAGCACAAAGAAAGTCGCGCTTACATATTTGAAGTGCCGGTTTTGTCCCCGCTTCTGGCGTTATTATGTCAGGAACCCAGTTTATGGCTACTTCAGCCAAAAGTGGAATGTGTGAGAGAAAATGTCGAGGGTACAACAAAAGCAAATAGGCCAAGGATGGGCATTGGCATCGGTGCTGGACACCCCTCAAGTGCTGGACACCCCTCACATCGGTGGCTTGCCCTGGTCTGCCATTTTTTGTGGCTGTGTATTTTGTGAATTGATTGCGATACTGTAAACTGCCCAATTTTTTTTTTTTTTTTGTGGATTTCGCTATAAAAATTCAATTGTAGTGATTGTATGAGTTTTTTTATAGCGTTTTTCCATGTTTCCCTGTTCAAAGCGCTTTTGGGATTACCCTGGTCCGCACAGAAATCAATCTGGGGTTTCAAGGAGCAACCAGAAGGCGCTCACTTGAACTCGACCAGTAGGGGTCCAAGCAGCTCGAATATTTTGCGGAACTACATTTACAGTATTCTACCATTGCTATTTCATTGCATTAGCAACAAAAGAAGGAAATAATCAAGTGAAATCCCCAAAGATTCTTAGCTTGGCGAAAGTAGCTCCTGCAAGCCAGTGATCTTGTTGGACATCTGAGTCATCAGTTGCATTGTAACCTTAGAAAATCAATTCCCCAGATTGCAGAGAATCAGGCAGGCTTTCCAGCTTGCTGAGTTGGCCTGTCCTGGGAAATAGAGATCTGTATTCAATAAAGTTGGAAAACTGTGTTGTTGGAGTCTTTTGGCAGGCTGTTTGGTAAGTTGGAAGGCCTGATAAGCTTCTCGGCAGTCTGGGAAACTGATTCGCCAGGCTGATCGTTGATCTTGAAAAATAAGTACTGATAATCTTCTGTCTCGATCTTCAGATAAGCTTCAATAAGGTCGAAGAATGCAAGGAGTTGTGCAAGAAGTCTTACGACCCCAAGAAGCCCGATGAGATGAAGAAGCTTGCCTTCCTCAAGAAGGGCATCATGTTAAACTATCAACATCACTGGTAAGACCTCGTCATGTGTTAGATTTGTTGTTACTTTGAAAAGCAATGTGCTGCCAGAAGTGGGTATAGCCAGATAAGAAGCAATGCAAAATGCCTTTCTAGCCACTAACTCATTATTTACCAAAAAAAAAGGAAACAGGTTATTAAGTGGAACTGTTAATTCACCCAAATCCTCGCCAGCAGTCACAATTTTGGATTTGATAGCATACCTTTTAACTCTGCCCAATGTTTGGTAAGGCAGCCAATATCTCAAATTCGGGATCAATGCCTTGATTATTTGCCTGTTCCGTTTTAATGATGAACAGTAGAACATCACTATTAAGGAGACCCTAGGACTGACAAGTGCTGTCCTTGATACATGAAGAGAGGTGTTCTGATTAGAGAGGTCAAATTGAATGGAAACGACCAGTTTGATACCCAATCCAGTGTCCTTATAAGAGAGGGTGTCCTGAATGGAGAGGTGTCTGTTTAGGGAGGTTCAGCTGTATTTGTTCTTCTTTAGGATCATTGATAACATGCCTGTGACCTGGTGCTACGACGTTGAAGGAGACCAGAAGTACTGCTCACCCGGCTTCCCCATCGGCTGCTACGTCACCAAGGAGTCCAAGGCCAAGGATGCGTGCGTCACTAGCGCCGAATTTCACAAACCTGACACCTATTACGTGTTCAATCACGTCGACATCACCCTGACCTACCACAGCAGTACCGATGCGGACTGGGGTTCAGTCGTTACCAGTGGTGTTGGTGGAAGACTCATCTCCGCCAAGCTTGAACCCAAGAGGTAAGGAATGTTGTTGTAACAGATGCCTACTATTGTCTGTTCCACGAGAGTAGAAAATGGCACTCGGCTTTCTGGTGATTTACACAGAATGTGCAGCAGACAAACGAAATTCTATCTTTTATTTCAAACTTCCAAAATCTGAAGGATCTAAAATACTTGCCAGAATTGGACATAGCGTTACCAAGAAAGAATGTGCAGATCCATTTTCTCATGAAGTGGACAGAGGGTTACTTGTTCAGGAGTTCATGCTTCGTCTTTGGGCAGGAAACACCCTTGACCTACCACCAAAAACCAATCACTTGTGTGATCTGCTAACATGGAAGTCCTACTCTAGTGGTTTGACTATTGTATTGGTTCAATTCATGAAACAAGAAAGAAGTAGTTTGTTTGTTCTTTTTTCTTCGGCGTTCAACCTGCCTAAATTTAAAACTTCAGTTCTGCAGCAGAGATGAAGCGGCTTATTGTTTCAAGGTCATGCTGTGTTCCCCACAGTTTCCCCTCAACATAGGTGTCTGCGGGCCAGAATTCTTGTTGTAAATCCTGGTGCAGGGGACAGTCTTGTAGGTTGTGGGCTGGGGTCTGCACAGCTGTCTGGCAAGTTTGTTGGTTCAGTCGATTACTTATTTCAAGTGATGGTCCCTTCTTTCAGTATGAAGCACGATCCAACCAAAAAGGGAGCTGATGCCTGCAAGAACGCTCCTGCCATGGCTGTCCCCGGAGAAGACAAGGCGAAAGTCGACATCAAGTTCACATACTCGGTGTTCTTCCAGGTAGGAATTCATGTCTGTGTCTTTTTTTCCGTTAGGAATTTTTGAGATGCACTCTAGACGGTCAGTCCGTTTTTTGTTATGAAATTGGCTGTTCCTCTGCTGAACCTCAGTGGTCTGTGGTCAGTGTCGAGTCCTTTGGCCAGTATTCCTTTTATACCGGTTTCTTACGACGGGTGAATGTAAAGACTTTTGCTTCTTGTACTGAATTCGTAGTGTGGTATGTAAGACCTGAGGCCGGTGAGGGGCAGCTTTGAGATTTGTAGAGAGGTAGACTAGATGCCAATGCCAGGGAAGCTAAATGTCCCATACAGAACAGGAGTAAATGTGGAAGCTGTTGGGACTGTCAGCCAAAAGTGGAATACTCCTTTGAGGGCTTTAAATCGGGGGCACGATTGTCTTAAGTTAGAACAGATTTTCCAGATTTTACTACGGTTATCGTTCTCAGTGCTTGCTCAGCTGACACAAAGTCTGGAAATTTTGTTCCAACTTCTGATTCAAAGTCCTCAAAAGAGTAATGCAGGTCATGGCACATGACCGAGGAGTAATAGATTTGATTCTCATCTGGGCATTTCTAATACATGTTGGTGGTGAAGGGTTTGGTGTGCCCTTTGTAGTAGCTGGATCCCCCACCCAAGAGAGCCTCTGTGGCGCCTAAAAGCAAACTGATCAAAAAGCTGCTTGCGATGGGAGATGCAGAGGAGGTGATTGTCATGACTAATAAATTGATTAAAACAATTCCATTTTAGGTGAACAACAACATCAAGTGGTCATCTCGCTGGGACTACATCCTCGACTCGATGCCTCACACCAACATCCAGTGGTTCAGCATCATGAATTCTCTCGTCATTGTCCTATTCCTCTCCGGTATGGTCGCCATGATTCTCCTCAGGACACTCCACAAGGATATCGCCAGATACAACCAGATGGACAACTCGGTAAGTTTGGCACCGGCTCCTGTTCTCAGAGGGCTTTGGCTTACCTTTCATTGCAGAAATTCCCAACTGCTGGCTGTGGCACGCATTATAAAATAAGACTTACCCGACGATAAATATTTATCCATTGTTGACACCTTGGAAAGGGTTATTTCAGACGGCTGCAAATCATTTCGAACACCCTAAGGAATGCAGAATGTTGTTCTGAAGGAGTGAAGCATGGCTCTTTAAACCAACAAAGATTAAAAAAATTACACTGATTTGAGTTTTTGGGCAAATTGCTTTTCTAAGATGTAGAAATTGTCTTAAAAATGAGCAGCAAACACCATATTAAGAACATCACTCACTCGCACACTTCTGCACCTTGACATTTCTATGCCAATTGTGCCACAGTCCTGAGCTGTCCGTGTCAAGCCCTCTCTTACCACTCAAGTGCTCACAGCATCATGGGCTATCACATGTTCGGAAGAGCAGAGGGATTTGAAATGATGTGACTGCAGTCGAGACGTATAGATTCCTGTTCTGAGCTCCAAATCATATTACAGTAGAACCTCTCTATCAAGGACACCCTCGGGACTGACAAGTGCTGTCCTTAATAGAAAGGTGTCCTGATTAGAGAGGTCAAATTGAATGGAAGCAACCAATTTGGGACCAAACCTAGTGTCCTTAATTGAGAGGTTGTCCTTAATAGAGAGGTGTTCGCTACTTTTCATCACTGGCACCACCACCCATTACTCGATGAAAATCCCATGTCCCCATATCCCATGTGGAGAATGGAAGTGATGATATCTGACAGTTCATTTGTTATTATTTTGCTTTGCTTGCAGGAGGATGCTCAGGAAGAGTTTGGTTGGAAGTTGGTCCACGGTGATGTTTTCCGTCCACCAAGGAAGGGCATGCTCCTCTCCATCTTCCTCGGATCTGGTGTTCAGATCTTCTTCATGTCCATGATCACACTCGGTAAGTAAACAACCGTTTGAGCTGAGCATCTGGTGGTGATCGTCAGCAGGTGGTTTTTATCGTTACAGGACTCTACCATTAACGCAAATTTCCTCTGTAAATTTCAACGTGCAAAATATCTGTCTCGATGGATTCAAACCATTTCTTCAGAAGTCATATTCATGAATTTGGTGAAGAAATTATAAATAAACTGTATGATTTCAACAAAAAATCCCAAAACATTTCTCTATTGAGCGGTCCAAATGTTCTTCAATCCGCCTTTCTTCTTTCCAGTGTTTGCCTGCCTCGGCTTCTTGTCTCCTGCTAACCGTGGTGCCCTGATGACCTGCTCACTGGTCCTCTACGTCTGCCTCGGCACCCCAGCCGGCTACATCTCGGCCAGGATGTACAAGATGTTCGGCGGCGAGAGGTGGAAGACCAACGTAATCATGACTGCTTTCTTCTGCCCTGGGTACGTATCAAATAACATTCTGTTGCAGTTGTGAACTAAGGAATTTTCAAATACTGAGCTGGGGGTGGTTTGGTTGTCTAATCAAGGCTGATGGGTAGACTGGAAATGCAGACCAAAACCTGAGGCACAGCCTCGATGTAGTTTTCCCCAATTAGGGTACACCCGCGATCCCCTTGCCCTTGCCAACGACCTGTGCAAACTCTGTCTATGTACCCATTCCCCTCATGTTGATGTTCTCGATGTTTTTCTTCCAGTTTCGTGTTCAGTTTGTTCTTCATCATGAACCTGATCCTCTGGGCCAAGGGTAGTAGCGCGGCCATCCCGTTCGGAACACTTGTCGCTCTTCTCGCACTGTGGTTCTGTGTCTCAACACCCCTTACCTTCGTTGGGGCTTACTTTGGATTTAAAAAGAGGGTAAGTTGGAGTTAGCAAACAAATATCGCGTCCTTAACTTGCACTCAATGATCACCTTAGTCTAGATTTCTGTCTGGGCCACTACAGTGTGTAAATGCTCCTGAGTAAGAAATCGAATTTCAAGCTATCTTTGGTCTATAAAATTGTATGCCAGACTTGCAGCCCTTTCCAGATTGAAATTGCGGGGAGTTCGAGAACTTTAAGTCTTCTGTACTGACATTACTTCATTCCTTGTTACAGACTGTTGAGCACCCAGTCAGGACCAACCAGATTCCTCGCCAGATTCCCGACCAGTCATTTTACACGAAACCATTGCCAGGCATCTTCATGGGCGGTGTCCTGCCATTTGGATGCATATTTATACAGCTGTTTTTCATCTTAAATAGTATATGGTAAGTTACGCGAACTCTGCGATGATGTGCGTTTTATCTCACTTCGATTCCTGCAATTGTCCCGGGTGGGGTAAATGTCCAGGGGGTAGAAGTCTGGGGGGGGGGGGTAATTGTCTTAGGGGGTAAAAGTCGGGGGTAAATGTCCAGGGGGTAAAAGCCTGGGGGGTAATATGTCCGGGGAGTGGGGGTAATTCTAGGACGGGTTAAAAATCCGGGGGTTAATTAATGTCCTAGAACTGTCTGAAATAGGTGCCTGGTTTTGATGCAGAATGCTTTCAAATGCAGCGTTGTGTGGTGGTCATCTTAATTGGCATTATAAGCTGGATGCATGCATATCATGGATGTTTGAAGTTGTATTTCAAGTCGATATGACTCGGAGTATGACTTATTCAAGATTTATGTGCATTTATCCGATTAATGACGCCATTTCTTTTTCAACAGATATAGTGGCTTAACAATACATGACTTGAAAACATTGATCAAATCGTTTATATCAAGGTTGTCCATTGCTGACTGCATTTAAGTCTGCGTCTAAGTCTGAAAATTGCTAAAGCTCACTATTTTATCTGGTTGGTGAAGATGAGAGCTGCCTCAGAGCTATCCTCAGAGGGAATGCTAGCAGTATAGAGTGTAGAGTATAGTGTAAATAAGAAAATAGCTGCAATGACTTGCTTATCATTTGTTGTGTTTCATTTCAGGTCTCACCAGATGTACTACATGTTTGGATTTCTCTTCTTAGTCTTTGTAATTCTAATTGTCACCTGCTCTGAAGCCACAATCCTCCTGTGTTATTTCCATCTCTGTGCTGAGGTAAGTGCATTTCTGATCATCTGCTGATGTGACTCGGACCCATGTAAGAAAGAGTAGACTTCGGCATACAAGTAGACTTGCTCCTGTTCTCCCATGCAGGCCTGAGGGGAAAGTGTATGCCAGATAAAATTGACCCTCCCGCTTATCTGGCATTTCTTATGAACATGTCTGATCTGAGGTGGTCCGGACATCATGACATTGTGGAAAGATGATATAGAAATAAGAAGGCTTTATTGTCTCCAGCATACAAGTAGACTTGCTCCTGTTCTCCCATGCAGGCCTGAGGGGAAAGTGTATGCCAGATAAAATTGACCCTCCCGCTTATCTGGCATTTCTTATGAACATGTCTGATCTGAGGTGGTTCGGACATCATGACATTGTGGAAAGATGATATAGAAATAAGAAGGCTTTATTGTCTCCAGCATACAAGTAGACTTGCTCCTGCATTCCCATGCAGGCCCGAGGGGAAAGTGTATGCCAGATAAAATTGACCCTCCCGCTTATCTGGCATTTCTTATGAACATGTCTGATCTGTGGTGGTTCGGACATCATGACATTGTGGAAAGATGATATAGAAATAAGAAGTCTTTATTGTCTCCAGCATACAAGTAGACTTGCTCCTGCATTCCCATGCAGGCCCGAGGGGAAAGTGTATGCGAGATAAAATTGACCCTACCACTTATCTGGCATTTCTAATAAGTATGTCTGATCTGAGGAGGGTTCAGACATCATCACATTGTAGAAAGATCATTTCGATAAAAGAGGATGTCTTCAGCATACAAGTAGACTTGCTCCTGCTTTCCCATGCAGGCCCGAGGGGAAAGTGTATGCTAGATAAAATTGACCCTACCGCTTATCAAGCATTTCTCATGAATTTTCTTGACCTGAGTTGGGTCAGACAGTATTAAAAACCACATATCATCTGCTGGCGTTGGCCAGAGTTTAAAAGTGAACAAAAACGACCGAACGTTTGATTAGAAAAAACTTTTTTTCATCAAATTTGTCGACAGATAATTCGTCGAAGTGATTGTTTTCCTTGTTTCTATGGTAACTGTTTCTAACGACAACGTCATCTTTGTTTCAGGACTATCACTGGTGGTGGCGTTCGTTCCTGACGAGTGGCTTCACCGCGTTCTATCTCTTTATCTACTGCATCCATTACTTCGTGGCCAAGTTAGATATAGAGGGCGCTGCCAGCACCTTCCTCTATCTCGGTTACACCACGATCATGGTGTTCCTATTCTTCTTGCTGACAGGTGAGTTTTTGTCTCGTTCCCGGAAGGTCTTAAAAAGTCTGACCTGTTTGTTAAATTTTGTTGAAATTAAACTTGAATTTGAAAATTTCCAATCATGTAAATACGTACGGAGTAATAATTTCAAGCGGAATTCAAAGTGTCGTTGTGTAGACTGATATACATGTACAAATGCGGCGATGTTTCTTTACCTGAGCCACTATAAAATACAATGAACATGAATGGCTTGGACCTTTAAAGGCAGCGATGACTTATCTAGATAGCCTACTACATGTAATGCATAATACCATAATGCATAATGCTAATGTGCTATGAGAACCAGCTACCTGTTGTCATGAAAGTGATCAGGGACTGAATGTCAGGCTACCTGTACTCCAGGCTCCTGGTAACTGGAGCCTTTAAGCCCTGTCACAGTCCGAAACCTGTGTAACAATGTGAGCAACTTGGAAACGTTTTGAAAATATTGGTCAGTTTGACTTTTCATCTTTTTAGGTTCCATTGGATTCTTTGCGTGTTTCTGGTTCGTCTCTAAGATCTACAGTGTGGTCAAGGTGGATTAGAGAAAACGATGGATTATAAGAAGATACAACGGATTAAGATAGACTTTGTCTCGGATATGAGGCTGTGGATCATTTATGCATCAAGTTGGTGCAGAGTTTAGAAAAGGAGTTGCCCATGCCATCGCTGGGTTGGCAGACAATGTGTATAGGTCGTTCCAATATCAGTCGAACAAACGTAAGGGGTTTGTGTGCAGCTGTAACTAGCTGCTGTCTCATTATAATTATCGACTTTGATGGGTATTTGGATGTAGGTGAACAGGAGAAAGAAATGGGGTGAATTAATGTTAGTGTTTACGAGACTATATAGCCTATTTATGCTGCTTCAAGGCTCATTTATTGCGAGAAAAGACCAGTGTATTTGGCCTTGATGATGTTAAAGCAAAAACACTTGCGTGAACTTTACCTCTCAGATCTTTCAAGTAAGTTTATCTGGGATGTCAAAACTACATGCACTTTGTCAACCATTCTCATTCTTTTCTCAGAGTTTCATTTATTTATTATGATGCAATTGGTTTCAACCTATCAAAACCAATAGTTATGTCTGACAAGAATTTGAGGTGGATTCTTAATTGGCCTTGTTTTTATATTTCTGCGGCAGTAGTTATAACATTGTCGGTACCAATGGTAGTACCAGTGGCAGTAGTTATAACATTGTCGGTACAAATGGTGGTACCACAATTGTTAATACCAGTGGTGGTATCATTGTTAGTGCAATTGGTGGCACTAGTGGTAGAACCAGTGGTAGTACTAGTGCTAGTGGTAGAACCAGTGGGAATACCATTGTTAGTGCCAGTGGTGAGCGGTGAAACCAGTGGTAGTACCAGTGGTACTACTTGTGCTAGTGATAGAACCAGTGGTAGCACTATTGTTAGTACCAGTGGTGTTCCCAGTGGTAGAAGCACTGGCGGTGGCATGAAACAGGACTACATGTATAAAAGGGATTAATATTTTTTTGGCAACTTCTGTCCAGGTACTCAGTGTTTCAAGGGTGAAATGCTGACTATCTACCTGATGTCATTGTATTTATTCATTTTTTCATTGGACATTCCTGATTTGCGTCCCTTTTCATAATAAAAGGCTGGTAAAATGTAGAATATTTTATTAGTTTTTGCTCTCTTATAACTACTTAACCAAGATTTACTTGACTAACACTTTAACGGTTTGAATGTGGAAACTTGCTTCTTGAATTTTTGTTCCCCCAATACTGGTAGTATTTCAGCCAGACATCCGTAAAGGCTAGGCAGAAATAGGCACTGTCTGAAAAGGCGTGGTGCGGTGCCCTGCTTTAAATGGAAATGCATTTGCCGCTGATGGAAGAGGACAGGGTAACAAGAGAAAATGCCGACAGAGAATACCCTTTAGCTGAATCTCTACTCAAGTCCAGAACTAACTTGAAGTGGAAGCATAGCTTGAATGAACATACTAAATTCAAGAAAAAATGGCACTACACGCAAACAAGCCCGAAATGGCTGGGAAAATTTGTATTTCGCGTCAAATGGATCATTCTAAGTCATGCTTTGCGCAATTCGGGCAAAGTAAGTATCTTGAGACATTTTTGACTTCGAACTTTCAGATGAAATAGGCCTAGATCATTTCTGTAAAATATATGACCTGCCATGACGGAACAAGTCGCATGTCGCTCCGAGCTTGACAGGTTGAGACGGACTGGTTGTTCATTTCACTGTTGTCTGCCTTTTGTGACACCTGAGTACGTCAATTTCTTCTATTACGTCCTGTTGTCATTTTAGGCTCATCTTCTGTGCGACATATGACTCATTTTGACTTGGTGGGTCTCATATTTCATATTCTGTGTGAAATCATCAAAAATTCGGTTGTCATTTTTGTGTGAAACGGAGTATAGTGTGCTATAGTATCAAGAAAATTGAAACGTTTTAAATGATGTTTGTCTGTGACCTTTGAACACTTCATGATGCGTGGATAGATGCAGTGTATAGACACAGTATATGTTGTATGTATTATGCTCTATCAACCCCTTCATAATATTATCTAAACCAAGCTTATTGCATGGAACACATGCTTATGAAAACACGTTGTATGGAAAATGGTTTTCGTACCCTATTAAAGTGGAAAAATGGTTTTCATATCCTGTTGGAGTGGAAAATGGTTTTCGTACCCTGTTGGACTTGAGATATATGACCTGCCATGACGGTACACTTTTTTCATTCGTACTCCTGTTGGAGTGGCAAATGGTTGTCGTACCCTCTTTGAGTGGAAATATGGCCTTCGTTCCCTATTTGAGTGGAAAAAAAATGGCCTTCGTACCCTATTTGAGTGGAAAAATGGCATTCGTACCCTACTAGAGTGGGAAAAAAAGGCCTTCGTACCCTATTAGAGTGGGAAAAAAGGGTTTCTTACCCTATTAGAGTGGAAAAATGGTTTCTGTGCAGTATTAGAGTAAAAAAGGTTTTCGTACCCTGTTAGAGTCGAGAAAAAAGGTTTTCTTACCCTATTACGAGTCCAAAATGGTTTTTCGTACCCTATTGGAGTGGAAAATGGTTTTCGTACCCTACGAGAGTGTAGAGGTATTTTGTCTGTTGTGAATTTTCTTTGCCAACCCATTCGATGTGACGAACGCAGTTTTTCATGAGCCGAAATATGTGTGCTGTAGAAATAGTTCTTGTCGGTATTTGTGTTCCTGCACAAATTTCATTTTGATTTATTAATAAAGATTAATCTTTATTAATTCTTGCTACACTGTACATTGTATCTATGTCTTGATCAGTGATTATTTATGGTTGGTCCTGAGAAATCTTACGACAGGGCCATGTTTGTATCATTACCAATGATATGATTGGAAAGTAATATATGGATGAGGTGAATGGCATGGTGTTTTGTTGTTGATAGATTTGTAAATGATCTTTAAAAGATTAGAAATTAAATATGTGGCGTGTGGCTAAGATAGTAGGAAGAAGTTTGCAAATTCTGTTGACTTTGAAGCACATGTATTCACAGCAGCGATGGTCAGGGGCATAACGCTGACCTGTGACCTTTAATCCTTTGCCTACTGAGCCACTTCCCACCTGGGACTCGAGAGCACTTTTTCCATAATTGTATTTACCTGTCAGAAACGCTGTGAGTACTAGCCATTGTGTAGTTCTAATGGCCGCCGAATGTTGAGACAATACCACCAATGACTATTCATAGGTTGGAGGGTCCAGGCCTATCAATTAGACGCGAGTATGTTTTTAACTCTCAAGTACATATTTGGAGAGGTATTGAACAAATATTTGCTGTGGCAAGTCTACAGATATAAAGAAATTGTTTGATGAAAAAATTAATTTCGAATTTTGCTAATTTGGTAATAGAGGGTGTGTTTTGAGATTTTTCTGCCAGTTGGCTGAAAAGAGTGGAATATATCAATGTCTGTCTAATTTGTCGATTATCAAAAAATTTCCGTGGTCAACTACCAGTTTACTTTTCACCATTTACTTGCCCGACTGTCCGGAATATTATATCAAAATTTCAGATTCACAACCCCACGCAGTATTTGATGCGTCGCCGTCAAACATTGACAATTGAACTGCTAAAAGGCTTAAAAAATCAATGGTGGTCTTGCCTCTATTTGTACTGGCAGCATGAACCATTAGAGTAGTTACGAAAGTTGTTAGCAGATGGCAGTACTATGCATTCATTTAAAACGTAACCTTTTTTGAGGCGTACCCAGTATGCGTGACGTGTCCTGGGATAGCAAATTACTGCGTACGGGGTACGCATTACGTAGGCAAAGGGTTAAGTGTACAGCGATGACGTTTCAAGTGACTAATAGCCGATTAACTTCAGATGGAAATAGATTGCATATACATGTAAATGCATACTGTACTTTTCTTCAAGGTCTTGACGCGCGTTGTCTGGAAGCTGAGCAATGTCAATACATTGAGGGTCAAGATGCTGGTAATGGGACTTTCCAGTGACTGCGACGGTTGAAAATAGACAACAACTTCACTATGAATTACTGTGTGCTCTGTTTAAGCCAGGTGAGAGGCACGCCTGTTACAGTAAAAGATTGGCTTAATGTATAGGTGTCCCTCGGTGCTGGCTCAAACTTAACACACAGCAATTTGCCTTCCTTCAGGTGCGAGTGTAGAAGTCAACATAGAATTTTTTTTACTGCTAAATATCGACGGCTTAATGTTTGGGATTGAGACTTACAGATTGATTGTGAAATTCTTTCATACACTGCTAATGAAAAAGGGAAACTGGTGTGCGAGTTTTTCTAAATAGTCCTGTTTGTTATTGAATTATTTTGACAATAGTGTATTAATAGTAGTTGTACTTAGATTCGTTTTGAGAACCAGTTCAATTTGCCTAATCTGGTTACAAAAATGAAGGAAAGAAACAACTGGCTTTCTCAGAAATCTCCACAGATGTCATGATATATTAGTTTTCCCCAATGTTTGATTTTTTTTTTGGCTTGGCAACAAATGTGCTTGATTATCACTATGCTTTTGAAAATCGTTGTATTGTTTTAAAAACCAATTTAAAAACTCATTTTCATATCACTTGTAAATTTCACTCTTTTCAGGTCATTTGAATGTCATGTGTGGAATATTTTTTCTTGTTGTCACATAATTTCATCACAATGTACACAGATCATAATGGTTGGGTTTAAATGAATTATCTAATTGCCCAATTGAATGACTTATCTATTTGCCCTTGGTTTTTGGGACATTGCAATTACAAGCTGCGTCGTAGGGCAGAATCGGTTTTAAAATAGACTGACCTACCGGTACATCTGTCTTCAAAAGTTTACCACCCTTTATTTGGGTTAATGGGTGTGGTGATTTAAAAGTCCTACTAGGCTTTGGATGCACATGGGTTAGGAGTAGGGAATAATATATTCTATCGGGGTAAATTTGGATGAACTTTGTCAATGTAATTCTGAATGCTTTCCTCTCCGACATCCGTCAACTTTCTACAGAAAATTTTTCCTCCGTTAGCAGTAGTGACAATTGGCCTGTCATATCCTAGTCACCGACTTGTGCTTGCAATCTTAAACGCCAGTGGCGTTCGTGAAATATTTGAAATTTGTGAATGAATTTGAAAATGTTCAAATTGTGTAAATATTCACTGAATATAAATTTCAACAGCGCCATTATGTAGACAGATATACAAATGGATACTAAAATTCAGCAAATTAGTCCGGATAATAACTGCCCTACGGCATTATGTAAAACTGGATTTTTATTTTCCGGGGCCTGTGATTACGAACAGCGTATCCTTTAATGTCCTTGTACCTTATGTTGGATTGTTTATTCCATTCACTCGCAATGCCCTCCTGGTTCACTATGCTTGTAATATTGTACCTTTTAACCACATTACGTGATTCGGAGTAACCATGATGTATAACACTAACTCTAACACTAAACTCTAACACTTTTGGATAATTTCCATCATTAGGGACATATCACTGATATCAACTGTGACCCGTTCTAGCAAAACCAGTCGTAAGATTAGCCTAGATGACACCAGGAGATAATAGAAGAAATTGATGTCGTCAGATTTCACAAAAGGCAGACAATAGTGAAATGAACAACAGTCCATCTCAGCCTGCCGAGCTCAGAGCGACACGCGCCTGGTTTTGCTGGAACGGGTCACAATTGGAGACTTTCAGCCACTGTGGATTTGTCGCAACTGTAAAATTCTATTGAAAATTGTTGCGCTACCAATCCCATGTCGGTTATTTTAAAAAGCAGTGTTGTACTGACTGCTTGCACAGTGCCGCCACCTTTTGCTGTGAGACTTCTCATTCTTTCAGTGATGAAACCAAAGTAATGCCGAGATGTGACATATCTGATATTTGGAGTTTTCCGTTTTTTTGCTGTTGAAAAAAGTTTAATTTGACAACAGAAATGGAAAGATCATTGACTTGGCTCTTGGCATAGTTATGCAAGTGATAGCTGTTCCAACGACAACATTTTCACGTGGAAAGTTATTTCAATTTTTTTGCTCTGAGCACGATCACTGGGAATAGAATTCAGAATTACAGCTATTTATTGAACTTTTGAATTTAGTAATGGTTCCTATAATCACTAACCTTCATTTGATTTATAAAGCATCAATTGCAAATTGTACGATCTATACTCAATTCTTGGGTCAAGGTCATCACATCTATGCGGTATTGTATCTCATTAGGTGTATCCTGCCGTCGTCCGGCAAGGTATCGTTCTATTGTAAATACAGCTCACTATTCTTAATAACTGAGGCAGGTTGTTGTTTATCATTTTATCCTTTGACTGAATGGGGTAACACCTCGTGTGACCACTGGCGGAAGAAAGCTGTGGTGCCCTTGGGAACCCTCATTGCTTCTTGGTCCTTAATCGCGGCCCTGTGAGACATTGAAATTGGCAGTCGTGTGCTGAATCCCGACTGTCTCTGGGAGAATGCAATGGGTAGCCTGCTTTCCTGAATCCCGACTGTCCTGGAGAATGCTGTTGCAACCCAGCTGTCCTGAACCCTGTCTACCTCTTGGAAAATTCAGTGGACAGCATGGAAGGGTAGTTTAGATTCATATCTTAACTTCCGCTTCGTGAATTCGGTGGCCTGCGAAGCTGTCCTGAATCCTGACTGTCTCTCTGAGAGAATGCAGTGGTAGCCGATCTGTCCTGAATCCTGACTGTCTCTCTGAGAGAATGAAGTGGCAGCCGAGCTGTCCTGAATCATAACTGTCTCTCTGAGAGAATGCAGTGGCAGCCTAGCTGTCCTGAATCATAACTGTCTCTCTGAGAGAATGCAGTGGCAGCCTAGCTGTCCTGAATCATAACTGTCTCTCTGGGAGAATGCAGTGGCAGCCTAGCTGTCCTGGTTCATAACTGTCTCTCTGAGAGAATGCAGTGGCAGCCTAGCTGTCCTGAATCTTGACAGTCTCTCTGAGAGAACATAGTGGCAGCCTGGCTGTCCTGATTCATAACTGTCTCTCTGGGAGAATGCAGTGGTAGCCGATCTGTCCTGCAACATAACTGTCTCTCTGAGAGAATGCAGTGGCAGCCGAGCTGTCCTGAATCATAACTGTCTCTCTGGGAGAATGCAGTGGCAGCCGAGCTGTCCTGAATCATAACTGTCTCTCTGGGAGAATGCAGTGGCAGCCTAGCTGTCCTGAATCTTGACAGTCTCTCTGAGAGAACATAGTGGCAGCCTGGCTGTCCTGATTCATAACTGTCTCTCTGGGAGAATGCAGTGGCAGCCTAGCTGTCCTGAATCATGACTGTCTCTCTGAGAGAACATAGTGGCAGCCTGGCTGTCCTGAATCATGACTGTCTCTCTGGGAGAATGCAGTGGCAGCCTAGCTCTCCTGAATTATAACTGTCTCTCTGAGAGAACATAGTGGCAGCCTAGCTATCCCGATTCATAACTGTCTCTCTGGGAGAATGCAGTGGCAGCCTAGCTGTCCTGTATCATAACTGTCTGAGAGAACATAGTGGCAGCCTAGCTATCCCGATTCATAACTGTCTTTCTGGGAGAATGCAGTGGCAGCCTAGCTGCCTGAATCATAACTGTCTGAGAGAACATAGTGGCAGCCTGGCTGTCCTGATTCATAACTGTCTCTCTGGGAGAATGCAGTGGCAGCCTAGCTGTCCTGAATCATAACTGTCTCTCTGAGGGAACATAGTGGCAGCCTAGCTATCCTGATTCATAACTGTCTCTCTGGGAGAATGCAGTGGCAGCCTAGCTCTCCTGAATCATAACTGTCTCTCTGAGAGCATGCAGTGGCGGCCTAGCTATACTGAATCATAATTGTCTCTCTGAGAGAATGCAGTGGGAGCCTAGCTGTCCTGAATCCTGACCGTCTCTCTGAGAGCATGTCGTGGCGGCCTAGCTGTCCTGAATCCTGACTGTCTCTCTGGGAGAATGCAGTGGCAGCCTAGCTCTCCTGAATCATAACTGTCTCTCTGAGAGCATGCAGTGGCGGCCTAGCTATACTGAATCATAATTGTCTCTCTGAGAGAATGCAGTGGCAGCCTAGCTGTCCTGAATCCTGACCGTCTCTCTGAGAGCATGTCGTGGCGGCCTAGCTGTCCTGAATCCTGACTGTCTCTCTGAGAGCATTTCGTGGCGGCCTAGCTCTACTGAATCTTGACTAGTACTTTCTCTTTGAGAGAATGCAGTGGCAACCCGTCTGTCCTAAATCCTGACTGTCCTCCTGAGAGAATGCAATTGCAGCCGAGCTGTCCTGAATCTTGACTGTCTGAGTAAAGGCAGTGGCAACCTAGCTCATATAGCTGTCCTGAATCATCTGTACATCTGGGATAGAGTAAGGCAAGCTAGACAAGGAGACCCACCACACATTTCACGCCGATTAAGGTGTTCGAACTAAGGACCTCTTGACATATTCCCAGCCATTATACCTATATGGCATTGGATTCCTGGCATGTCGTACTGGAAGACAAGCGGTCTGTCGACGCAAGCCTAGCCTGCGTCTCTACCATACTTCCCATTGTTTCAATTATCATTTGATATTGTATGTTTACCTCTAATTCATCATTGTCAATTTATGGAGGTGGGGAGGATGAGCCAACTTATGAGAGACTACACTAAACATCCTGAGATACAGTTTTTTTTAACTCCATGTACTTCTGTCATTTTTTATCACGGATCTGTATAGTTCATAAATAAGGTCCGTGGTCATGTATACACAAGTTGAAAAATCTAGAGGTGGGGTATGTTGGAAGTCATTAGTTATGAGGATGAAGGACGAAGGACGAAGTAAGCATCCTTATATATCATGGGTCCTGCCATAATAGGCCTAATGTGGTGTTGACCCGAGGTTCTGTGTCGAGCAATTAATGGATTCTGAGGTTATTGAGAACGCCATCACTTTCAATAAAGTACAAACCACGCTCGTACTTCAAATTAATGAACACACTAGGAGCACTCGACCATCTTGATTTTGCAAATTAGTGCTGCTCTTTTCTAAAGGTACCTCTCAAAAAAGTTGTCAAGTCGATCCTGAATGGAACCGAAATATCAATTTGAGACCCACGCATCCAAAGACTTGATAGGGACAAATCACAACGCGTTTCGTCATAACGCTCGGGATAATAGACTAAAACGTCCATTGCAGAAAACGGTAAACGGTAAGTCCATTTTCCTTAAACGTAGCTTCTGCCTGTCATCCGACAGCATATTCATGAACGGACGAGTTGTCGCCAGAACGCACCATTGCGTGTTAGTCCCTTATGGTCCATAGGCCTAAACGCGTATATAAACGTCATGGCTGTTTTTCCCACACTGAGCCTGAAACATGAAAAAGGTAGAAAAAATTCTTCAAGGAAAGCGATTGTGCATTCTGTTATTCAAAACCATCAGGAACAAATCGGCGAAGAAGGAAAAAAAAATCTGTTTTGTCTTAGGAGGGGGAAATGCGCTGTTGCCATGGTAACAAATGTCAATTTTTCAAAATAATGAAAAGATGTGATTTTTAGGTAAAAGTTCATTTATATCAATCAACCGGACAATATGCCGAACAATTAAATCTTTATGGTTGATAACGTCATGTTTACTGCCTTAAAGGAAACTGCCCGGGAAAAAAGGGGAGTTTTGCACGGCCCGGTCAAAACCTTAGGCGGGAATAAGGTTTCATTGATAAATATAAGGAGTTTCAAGGCCCCCCAAATCACTTGTAAGGTTCAATAGATACTGGCCTTTCATTGGTTTACCGTTTGCGTATCATTTACATACTCTCATCTTGAAAAATATGACAATATTTACGATCACGTTATTGATTTTTGCAACATTTTCGGTAACGCGCCCCTTGCGGATCTGTTAAAGGTACCATTCGGATGCTTGAAAAATGCCTCGTCTCGTCGATTCGCTCGCGGATAAACGCATCAGGTTGACTGCAGCAACTTTTAATTGTTGGAGACAGAGAAGGAAGGAATATGATTATCAGTTTGATGAAAACTTTGCAAAGTTTCTTCTTGGGACTCGAAATCCATACTACTATTCTCTCCATTTTCCATTTTCTCCTCTCTCCAACTCACTACTATCGCTATTGACTGCGTAACATACACTAACATTCTTTCGCTATCATTAATAACTTCATTTACAAGAACACTGGCCTCTTTGTAGCCGATTATGTAACCCATAGTGGAAACACCTTACAGCGCCGCCCGGCATGATCCACGTGCTACTGGCATATTTATAACTCGTAGTAAATAAGGTTGTAAAAATATGCAAATGAGATGCCGTATATGGAAACCATGACGTCACTAAGCAGTTCTTATTTCTGCTACGGGTGGCGCTGTTGCTTGCTTCTGGAGGCGCTATTAAACCTCTTCAAGGTGAGCAGCGTTATATTCCTAAAACGGTTTGTCCAAGACGCTGTCCAAAGAGTTTATTGTCTTTGTCCTTGATTAAATGCCGGTGACTTGAAGTATAGGCCTTTATTAAAATAGTTGTCACATTTGTCACATAACACGCTGATATTGACAAGATAGAATCTGATGGTGTAATAAAATAACCATGAATTTGATTCAATTGTGATGACCATCCCCAGTAGTTATGTAATGTATGTAATGGACAGCAAAAAGCTAGAGTTGGGTAGGGCTATGAAAATTTAAATTGGCTCTTTACTCCTGAGGAAAAGGGTTGAATTATCCATTTTTTATATCAAAATTGGTTACCATGGCAACAGTCCATTAAATTCTCCCAAATTCCCAAAAAATGAAGAGACATGTTCATTTAACATATATAGGCCTACGTGCTGCTAGCAGGAGCGAACGGTTGAAAAGTGAATATTAACCCTTTTTTCACCTAATTTCTCAAATATTGGAGTGGAAATTTCGAAAAAGTCAATTTAAAAAATATTTACCCACCGATGTTTTGCTTTCTTCACTAACTTGTAACTGATGGTTTGGGATAACAGAATGCACTGTCGCTTTCCTTGAAGAATTGTTTCTAACTTTTTCATGTTTCGGGCTCAGTGTGTGCCCCTCACACCCGCCGATTTGCCTATAATGCAAGTAGTCTGGGATCCTCACCACACTCTCGCTATATAGGCCTACCCGTGTCACTTTATTCTAAATGTTAATGCATATTTGTCTTTTTCCAGATACATTCTAGAATGCAGTTCGCCACTGTTTTAGTGCCGGTCCTTTTGGTCCTTGCAAGCGTTCTTGTTGACGGTAAGGCCCATTTTGATTTCCAACAGTTGTTCAAATTTTTACTGCACTTTTCTTCAGCACGACCAGTCAACGACGCAGCCCCTTTCCACGCATACAACCTTCCCAAACATTTTCACCCAGATGTGATACATACTTTTTAATTATCAATTTTGTGTGTCGTCAACTGTCTGCCAATCGTCCAACATCTACTTATTAAAGCACACGTTTTGGCCGGGGGTTTGCCCTCCCCTCTATTGACTGAAGGGATGATGTAATCGGTATGATATCTATTACCCGTTCTTCTCTTTTTAGCCCTTCACTACGACATCTGCCAGTACAAGGAAGCCGCAATCACCTGCGCAGGAGACACCGTCATCCACGTCATGAAAGCCAACTTCGGCAGGACGGACCGCGACATCTGTCCAGATCCCCTCCACGCTCACAACACTCACTGCCACAGTCACCATTCTCTCGCAATTGTCAAGAGATTGTGCGACGGCAAACACCACTGCCACGTCCATGTTGATAATGAGGATTTGGGAGGAAATCCGTGCCCCGGCACCTACAAGTACCTCCACCTCGAGGTCCATTGTGACCACCACCACTAGTTGGATGTCCTCGTTGGAGAGTGTATCAGTTTACCTCAGGATGAACACGACAGCATCTTGACCTCCAAGGTTTTTGCATCTTATTGAGATATCGGCTACATTCAAATGTCAAACGGGGAAAAAACCACGATGTTCAGAAAGACATGACAGCAGAATAGAAAATACTTCTAAAGTGACAGAGGGGTAATCTTTAGTCCATTTCTTTTTTGCCGTCATTTTCTGTCGAGGTAAGGAATAAAACGTCTTAAAAGCGCATCCTTTTAGCTTTCCGTCATTTGGTGTGTATCACTTTTATTCCATTCGTTGTCGGGATCGTTTTGGCCTCGGAGGGGCGAACTGCTAGTCGGATTTCGTCGAAGTCTGATTCCTTTTGATTTGCATGAGCTTCGAAACCAAACATAATTTAAAGGGCATATTCTCTTATCACGACCTCACCCTCAAATGATTTTTGAAAAATAGCCCACTGAAGTGATTGATGTCTTGATAACTGAAGTAAAAAGTATGTCACTGGCAGGACTGTATTTAACGCAGAGTGGCAGATGTCTCCAAAATATGTGCTTTTCATGCAGATTTGGGGCCTTTTCGACGAATAGTGGTGTTCTGCCCCACTTCCCCAAGGGCCAATTGCCCCAGGACCAAAACGTCAATACGGACCTGAATCTAAACCTGAAAAGCGTTATCTTACTTTGTTTAGGAATGTTGAGATCGGTGACTTATCCGGGTCCTTATACGTATACAGATCGAAATGTACACAAAATGCATCCCCTTTCTACAGTTTGGGGGTCATGATAAGATGTTGTTCTCAACCTCCCTATTCTCTCGTCCACTCAACGTACACTCCGGACGCAATGCATGCACTTGCCTCGTCCTGCAGCCAAGAAAGACGCTTAGGATGATGAAATGGACTGCGTACAATGTAGGAGTGAGTCTGATTTAACGAGGTGCAAACACAAGTTCAACCCATAAACAACATGGCAGCATAGGTGTTGGCTGCAGAGTCTTGGCCAAGATTTGACTTATCAGGCGATATTCCCCCAGTACACGTTCTACGATGATATTAGATTACCCGTGGCCACGGGGACCTAACGCATAGTGTAAATTTGGAAGTATTCAAAGCTATTGGAGTTGTTGTCAATTGGCAAATGTCTTATGTCATTGGAAAGCACAGTATGTCGCTCGTCGTGCATACTGAACTTCTAGCGGTATTGCCTCCGTAGCGCACTCCCATACCACTGACCGTCTCTGAGAGAATGAAGTGGCAGCCTAGCTGTCCTGAATCATAACTGTCTCTCTGAGAGAATCCAGTGGCAGCTTATAGCTGTCCTAAATCTCGACTGTCTCTCTGAGAGAATCCAGTGGCAGCTTATAGCTGTCCTGAATCCTGACTGCCTCTCCGAGAGCATGCGGTGACAGCCCAGCTGTCCTGAATCCTGACTGTCTCTCTGAGAGAATGCGGTGACAGCCCAGCTGTCCTGAATCCTGACTGTCTCTCTGAGAGAATGCGGTGACAGCCCAGCTGTCCTGAATCCTGACCGTCTCTCTGAGAGAATGCAGTAGCAGCCTAGCTGTCCTGAATCCTGACCGTCTCTCTGAGAGAATGCAGTGGCAGCCTAGCTGTCCTGAATCCTGACCGTCTCTCTGAGAGAAAGCAGTGGCAGCCTATAGCTGTCCTGAATCCTGACCGTCTCTCTGAGAGAATGCAGTGGCAGCCTATAGCTGTCCTGAATCCTGACCGTCTCTCTGAGAGAATGCAGTGGCAGCCTATAGCTGCCCTGAATCCTGACCGTCTCTCTGAGAGAATGAAGTGGCAGCCTAGCTGTCCTGAATCCTGACTGTCTCTCTGAGAGAATGCAGTGGCAGCCCAGCTGTCCTGAATCCTGACCGTCTCTCTGAGAGAATGAAGTGGCAGCTTAGCTGTCGTGAAACCTGACCGTCTCTCTGAGAGAATGCAGTGGCAGCCTATAGCTGTCCTGAATCTTGACTGTCTCTCTGAGAGAATGCAGTGGCAGCCTCGCTGTCCTGAATCTCGACTGTCTCTCTGAGAGAATGCAGTGGCAGCCTATAGCTGTCCTAAATCTCGACTGTCTCTCTGAAAGAATGCAGTGGCAGCCTATAGCTGTCCTGAATCTCGACTGTCTCTCTGAGAGAATGCAGTGGCAGCCTATAGCTGTCCTAAATCTCGACTGTCTCTCTGAAAGAATGCAGTGGCAGCTTAAGCTGTACTGCATCTCGACTGTCTCTCTGAGACAATACAGTGGCAGCCTAAGCTGTCCTGAATCTTGACTGTCTCTCTGAGAGAATGCAGTGGCAGCCTAGCTGTCCTGAATCTCGACTGTCTCTCTGAGAGAATGCAGTGGCAGCCTAGCTGTCCTGAATCCTGACCGTCTCTCTGAGAATATGCAGTGGCAGCCTAGCTGTCCTGAATCCTGACTGTCTCTCTGAGCGAATGCAGTAACAGCCCAGCTGTCCTGAATCCTGACCGTCTCTCTGAGAGAATGCAGTGGCAGCCTAGCTGTCCTGAATCTTGACTGTTTTTCTGAGAGAATGCAGTGGCAGCCTAGCTGTCCTGAATCTTGACTGTCTCTCTGAGCGAATGCAGTAACAGCCTAGCTGTCCTGAATCTCGACTGTCTCTCTGAGAGAATGCAGTGGCAGCCTAGCTGTCCTGAATCTTGACTGTCTCTCTGAGAGAATGCAGTGGCAGCCTAGCTGTCCTGAATCCTGACTGTCTCTTTGAGCGAATGCAGTAACAGCCCAGCTGTCCTGAATCCTGACCGTCTCTCTGAGAGAATGCAGTGGCAGCCCAGCTGTCTTGAATCCTGACCGTCTCTCTGAGAGAATGCAGTGGCAGCCCAGCTGTCCTGAATCCTGACTGTCTCTCTGAGCGAATGCTGTGGCAGCCCAGCTGTCCTGAATCCAGACCGTCTCTCTGAGAGAATGCAATGGCAGCCTAGCTGTCCTGAATCCTGACGTCTCTCCGAGAGAATGCGGTGACAGCCCAGCTGTCCTGAATCCTGACTGCCTCTCTGAGAGAATGCAGTAGCAGCCTAGCTGTCCTGAATCCTGACCGTCTCTCTGAGAGAATGCAGTGGCAGCCTATAGCTGTCCTGAATCCTGAAGTCTCTCCGAGAGAATGCGGTGACAGCCCAGCTGTCCTGAATCCTGACTGCCTCTCTGAGAGAATGCAGTAGCAGCCTAGCTGTCCTGAATCCTGACCGTCTCTCTGAGAGAATGCAGTGGCAGCCTATAGCTGTCCTGAATCCTGACTGCCTCTCTGAGAGAATGCAGTAGCAGCCTTGCTCCTGAATCCTGACCGTCTCTCTGAGAGAATGAAGTGGCAGCCTAGCTGTCCTGAATCCTGACTGTCTCTCCGAGAGAATGCAGTAGCAGCCTTGCTCCTGAATCCTGATCGTCTCTCTGAGAGAATGAAGTGGCAGCCTAGCTGTCCTGAATCCTGACTGTCTCTCCGAGAGAATGCGGAGACAGCCCAGCTGTCCTGAATGCTGACTGCCTCTCCGAGAGAATGCAGTAGCAGCCTAGCTGTCCTGAATCCTGACCGTCTCTCTGAGAGAATGCAGTGGCAGCCTACAGCTGTCCTGAATCCTGACTGTCTCTCCGAGAGAACTCAGTGGCAGCCCAGCTGTCCTGAATCCTGACTGCCTCTCGGAGAGCATGCAGTGGCAACCTAGCTGTTCTGAATTTTGACTGTCTGGGTGAATGCAGTGGTAGCCTAGCTGTCCTGAATCATTTGTACATCTGGAGTAAGGCGAGTTAGTCAAGGAGACCCGCCGCAAATTTCACACCGATTGCGGGGTTCGAACCAGGGACATCTTGACAGAGTCCGACCCATTAGACATTTGTGGCATTGGATTCCTGGCATGTCGTACAAGAAGACTTAGTGGAGCTGTCGACGCAAACCTAGCCTGTGTCTCTACCGTACTTTCAAGTGTTATCATTTAATATTGTATGTTGATCTCTAATTCGTCAAAATACATAATACAACGGTCTTCCAAATATGGTAGAACTGGTATTTCTGCTGTTCCGGGTAAAAAAATCAACTAAAATGAATGATAGAATCAGTTGGCGGAGCCGCACATAATCGAGCAGATCGACTTGAAAGCGGCCATTGTGTTTCAACAGATGTGGGAACAGAAGCATGAAAGTTCTGTGGAACCTCCCTTATCGGACAACTCTCTATTAAGGACAACCTCTCTATTTAGGACATCACTTGTTATTCCCGAGGGTGTCCCTAGAGAGATTCTACTGTGCATTTTCGCAGCCCACGAAGATACACTTTCGAGGAACATTTGCTTGGGAGAGGAAGGCCATTTTCTAATTCGAATAGTTTCGCAGACTTACATAAAATGCAATTCCCGAATGCATACGTTTTCAATGTTACTACATAACTTTTTTTTTCGGTCCTGCTTATGGCTCCAAATTAGTCTTATATACAATGATACTGAGTATGCCTATAGAGTAGGTACATGCAAATGGCATGTAGTTATCTTTTTTCACTTGGTACATGTAACATGTAACATCATTGTCAATTTACGGAGGTGGGGAGGATGAGCCAACTTAGGAGACACAGGGCTTAACATCCTGAGATTCAGTTTTTTTCAACTCCATGTTGCTCTTTTTTTTTTCTCACGTATCTTATAGTTCATAAATATGGTCCGTGGTCATTTATACACAATTTGAAAAATCTAGAGGCATAGTATTGCAGAACGGAAACATTTCTCGTGCAGGATATTTTCGCGAAATTCGCGAGAAGATCATGCTCGCGAAAATATTCTGCCGCGAAAATATCTTCCTTAAGTTCCATGTCATTGTTGCCATGTCTCCACAGGCATTGCATCGAGCTTAGCCCTATGTAGATCTCACCAGCTTACTAAACCATAAAGAGGTGATTAATTATAGACCACGTATACCCCTTGAAATTAGCACGTATCATACTTGCACCTAACTAACGCTTAAAGGGTGGATGTCGTCCTGGGTGCCGACAAATGGTACCCAGGTTCGAGATCGACTGGACAATAAGCACCCTGGGTGCCATTACACTAGACAAACAGCACCCAGCTTCTTTTTGCCTGGCTTACGGATCTCAGGGACGACGTTTCTTGCAATCTCGTTTTATCTCGCGCCGTGGTACTTGTGGCATTAGCAGTGCTCGAAATAAAAAGAACAGATAAACAGAAAAAACGCGTTTAGGCCTATAGGTCATTGAAAGCACATTTCGGATATATCCCTCCTATACACCTTTTCTGAATAAATCATCCAAAATGTGCTTTCAAAGACCTTTAGCCCTAAACGCGTTTTTTTCTGTTTATCTGTTCTTTTTATTTCGCGCACTGCTAATGCCACAAGTACCAGGGCGCGAGATAAAACGAGATTGCAAGAAACGTCCTCGTCCCTAAGATCCGTAAGCCAGGCAAAAAGAAGCTGGGTGCTATTTGTATAGTGTAATGGCACCCAGGGTGCTTATTGTCCAGTCGATCTCGAACCTGGGTACCATTTGTCGGCACCCAGGACGACATCCACCCTTTCAGCCTAACTAACACAAACTCCACACCTCTTCAACGACATTTGCCTAACTAATGCTCATCGTTGTGTGTAATCAGCTTAAATTACTCTATAGGCCTACATTGAGACCTGTTGATAGTGGATTAGAGTTTACTCTATAGACACGTACACTTCAGCACCTATTCATCAGTAGTAGCGCTCGGTCAAAAGATACGATTTTTATTCTAATAGAAAAAAAGTCTTGATTCGCGAAAGTATTATGCCGCGAATATGTCCATCGGACGGCATTTGCGAAAATTTTAGGGCCTACGCCGCGAAAATTTTGTGTTGTACAGTATATTGAAAGCTGAAGGTGAAGGCTGAAGGACGTAGTAAGCATTCTGCAATTAATGCATTCCGATGTCATTGAGAACGCCATCCCTTTATTGAAATACGAAACACGCTCGTACTTCAAATTAATGAACACACTAGGAGTACTTGACCATCTTGATCTTGCTAATCAGTGCCGCCCTTTTCTAAAGGCATCTCTCGACAATTCTCAGGTAAACATCTCTTGAAACGATTTTCAAGTCGATCCTGAATGGAACCGAAATATCAATTTGAGACCCACGCATTCATTGACTTTCAATATATATGGGGCAAGTCACAACGTGTTCCGTGTTACGATCAAGATACTAGACTACAACGTCCAAAACGGTATATTTAGGTAAGTCCATTTTCCTTAAACGGGCGTAGTTTGAATACGAACTGGGCCTGGCTGCCTCACTACACTTAACTCGGTGTTGGAGCGCTTTCTCAGTGCTGATGTATTCATTCAGCCTATCTTCCGACAGCACGATAGGTCGCTTACAACCTACTTTCCTCCTCCAGTTGAGCAAATACTCCTGAACGGGCGACAACTCCAGTGTGGGATTCGGACAGTGCATGTCAGCAAATCACTGTCCACCATGGTTACAAAAGCAGCAAACGATAGCAAAAAATTAAAAGCACAGAAAGATTCAACTGCGAATATTTTCGGTTTAATGGCACTCGACGTGGATTCACGTGCACTGGTTGGTATTTCTAGATGATAGCTTAAACACACCTGTTAATAAGCGCGCAGCTTTCTGCGAAGCGCTACTATGGTTAACGTGCATACGACGTCATCCAATGTAAACAATGTTTCTCAAGTCCATGGATTCGTTTCAAATGGCTTAAATTTGACTTAAAATGGCCGCCAGAAGAGATAAACGCGCGAAAGTAGTAACTCGACTATTCTGAGCTCCGAGAGAGAACCAGACGATTATTCTCACTGTTTTTTAATCAAACTTCAATTTCTGGGGGTTTACCCCCCGACATATGTGTTTTGATTTTTGAGACTTAAGTAATGATATCCAAAAGATGCTTAAAATGGATATAATCCCGAAATAATGAAGCAAAAGACGGGCAGGCGTTCCGAAAAAAAAAATTTATTTTGAGATTTCAATAAACCTTTTGAACGAATTCCACGTGGGCCGTGGTGGGATCCGAAGACACCTTAAGGAGGAATGCAGGTTTTTATGGGGTACCATTGGTTTTGCAGATCTTCTGTTTTTTTCTAAAGAATAATCAATACTCGCTAGCAGGCTTTTTTTGCTCCCAGGTATGAAGAGGGTTCTATGTTCCTTGAGTTCTTTGTTCATCAGTCTGGTGTTCCTCAAGAGTAAAGTGTCTTCAAGTCTCTTGGCCAGCAAAAACCCTTTCCAACCAATTTTTTATGCATTAACCATTCGGCAACATGTTGGTGGGGGAAAAACCTGATCCCTAGATCCCTGACCCCTTGAATTGGTTGCCCAGGTACGACCACAAGCAATTGCCTCAAGGAAGCCACCAGTACGACCTCGTAGGAGTCTTGCCAATATCATGCCAGTGAAAAGGAAGGGTAATGATGGTTGAGGGTTGCAGTTAGGGTACCATCAAAGGAGTACCTCTTCCTCGCTCTGTCAAAGGACTGCACCATCATGAAGGTTTGGGGGTTCCACTCGAGCGCCCCAGGGTAAGCAGCTCGGAAGGACTTATTGTGAGGCCAATAGGGGGTTTGGGGGGCCTTCCCCCCAATGCACTGGCTAAAACATGTCAGAAGGACGGGGGTTGGGGGGGGGGGGGGAGGGGCTCTCCATGGCGACAGTTGCGCGAGTTCAATAGAGCTTGCACTTTACATTAGAATCTGTCAGAGTCCCAGACTACGATAGTCTGGACACCTTTCGGGGGGGGGGGGGACATTTTCCATTTCTTTGCCGGCTATTATGACGATGGAGTTGAGTTACTGCTAATGCGATACACGGAGAAAAATGTCTATCAAAACAAAAAATTGGCGGAAGGAACTATAGCAGGGTCCCAACCAGGCGGTTTGGGGGGTTTCCCCCCAACCTAAAGGCGCTGCGCGCTTACTAGGGCACTGCACTGATAATATTAGGTTTATTATGATGAAGCTTTTCTGAATAAGTAGATAAATTTGTCTTTTGTAGTTCTGTGCCAAAATATTGACACAATTTGCGCTTGTTTCTACCATATCTGCTGAAGCTATGGAGAATATTGCACGGGCAGTGTTGTGTAGCAAGTACACCAAAATAGGAAGATGTGATTACAAGCGCTTGGCTCAAAGTGTTCTATAAAGTGACTTAAAAAGCAAAAATATACGGCAGACTGTCCGCTATGGTTACCTATGTGCACCTGTGTGACTGACCATATACAGTGTAGCCAATAATTATTGGGACACTTTGAAAAACGTGAGAAAAATTGAGATAACAACATTGATATTCAAACGGAACTATATTCAACAAGTTAAAACATAAGAGTAACAACTCTTCTTTCAACACAAAAAGAAAAATTGTGATATTCCATTTTTTCTGTTTTTTTGCAATATTATGTAATAAGACACCCTCAAACAATTATTGGGACACCAGACATCAGACAGTCCTCTTCACCAAATTCAGTATTTTGTTGGTCCTCCATGGGTGGCAATCACAGCTTCCAGTCTCCGAGGCATACTTAGCACAAGTTTTTCACAGATGACGGGCCCATGTTGGTCCAAGTGCGCTGGAGCATGTCCTTTAACTCCTGCCTGTTCGTAGGCGGTTTTGAAGGGTGTTGTCGTTCCATTTCATCCCAGAGGTGCTCGATAGGGTTTAGATCAGGGCTCTGTGGAGGCCATCCAAGCACACTGACCTTCTTCCGGGCAAGGAAGGCTGTCACACGCTTGGCAGTGTGCTTGGGGTCGTTGTCGTGTTGGAAGGTATACCGACGATCAAGCAACTTCCTGGCAGAAGGGAGCATTTGGGTTGACAGAATGTTCTCGTATTCCTCAGCATCCATGATGCCTTCAATGAAATGCAGCTTTCCGACACCTGAGGCTGCCATACAACCCCATGCCAGCAATTGCCACCCCCATGCTTGACGGTGGGTTTCAGGCATGCTGGGGTATACTCCTCCCCTGGTGTTCGCCAAACTTTCTCACGACCATCGGATCCGAACATGTTGAATTTCGATTCGTCAGACCACAAAATTGACTTCCAGAAGGTGATAGGCTTCTTTCGGTGTTCCTTTGCAAACTTTAGGCGTTTGACTTTGTTCTTCTTGCTTGTAAATGGCTTCTTCCGAGGGACTCTCCCGCGTAGGTCTTGGTCATTCAGCCTGTTCTTGATCGTTTGAGTACAGACTTCAATGCCAGTAGCATCTTTGACTTCTTTTGCGATATCCTGGGCCGACATTCTCCGGTTTTTCATTACAAGCTCCTTGATAAACCTATCAGTCCTTGGTTTCGTCTTCTTCTTTCTTCCTCTTCCCTCAATATTGGCTATTTCTCCCCCTCTCTCAATCTTCTTAATGATGTTGTAGACTGTAGACCGCTTCAGATCAAGCCGGTCGGCTATTTTCCGCACAGAAATCCCTTCCAGGTGGAAGTTCACAACTCTTTCCCTCCATGGAAGGGGTATTTCAGAAGTTTTACCCATATCTTACAGACCTGTCGATGTCTCTATTAGGAATGAGCTCAAGAAGTGCACATAAGCTATTACATAATAGGTGTGGGCACTAATCTGCACATAGGCGATCCTATTATGAAGGATTACACCATTCATAGTAATAAAGTCACTCAACTGTGTCAATAACCTGAGAAAGCTGACTCAGAAAAGCAGTATGCATAGGTGTCCCAATAATTGTTTGAGGGTGTCTTATTACATGATATTGCAAAAAAACCCAGAAAAAATGGAATATTACAATTTTTTTTTCTTGTGTTGAAAGAAGAGTTGTTACTCTGATATTCAAACAGAACTTTATTCAACAAATTAAAACATTAATGTTGTTATCTCAATTTTTCTCACGTTTTTCAAAGTGTCCCAATAATTATTGGCTACACTGTATAACTGCATTTTAAGTCGCGTTATGAAACACTTTGAGCCAAGTGCTTGTTATCACATCTTCCTATTCTGGTGTACATGCTACACAACACATCACGTGCAATGATTATCATAACTTAGGCAGATACGGTAAGATATAAGCGCAATTGGTAACCCTTAATTGGGCGTAGGGCTACAAAAACACTGATTTCACTGCTTATTTGGGACAGCTTCATCAATATAAGCCTAATATACATGTAACAGGAGTGTTTGAGCTATCATCTAGAAATACCAACCAGCAAATCCACGTCGAGTGCCATAGAACAAGTAATATTCGCGGTTGAATCTGCCTGTGCTTTCAGTTTATTTGCTGTCGTCTGCTCGCCGCTTTGGTAACCATAATGGACAGTGATTTGCTGACACTGTCCGAATCCCCACACTGGAGTTGTCGCGCGAACGAGTTATATTTTTTTGACCACAAAAGTTTATTTTGCTTCATGAAATGATAACTCCTACCGATTTCGTCTTGCTCCATCAATAAAGCAGAATCTTTCACACTGTCCTTCAGGCAAAGATGACGTCAGACGAATATTCCAATGAAAGGAACAAGGAGAACCATATTTCAGCTGAGCGCTATACTAGGCCCTTCAGCCCCTTATCCCGTCTGATAAATAAATAACGCCAAGATGAGCTTTATTCTACAGGTAATTGAATGTTAATGCCATATTTTTTTTCTTTTTCCAGATACATTCTAGAATGCAGTTCGCCGCAGTTGTAGTGCTGGTCCTTTTGGTCCTTGCAAGCGTTCTTGTTGACGGTAAGGTCCATTTTGATTTCCAACAGTTGTGCACATTTTTACTTCACTTTTCTTCAACACGGCCTGCCTACGACGACAAACCCTTTCCACGCATGCGACCTTCCCAAAAATGCTAATGTGTTGCAGTTTCCGCCCATTACGCCGTTCTTTAAAAATTCAAAATAATACAAATTTCAACACTGTTGTTGACAAGACATATACAAATACCAGTACTCTACGGTATTGTGTATTCCTGCATTTCCATTTTCCTTGACCACCAGTCATGACTAACGGCGTATTAACAGCGAGACCCGATTGGCCAACAGTGATTATTAATATTCATTAATGATGATTTAAGTCCGCAGGTTTTCAGCAGTATGTCGTTGAATTCATCCAGTGGTCCCGCTGCAATTTTTCAGAATTCAAATAATGGTGCCATCTTCACCTCAATTTAATCTACACCCACACATAATAATCATCGGTACATATTATTTGGAATATCTCAAAATATCATGACTTTTATCTGAAATGCACGAATTTTTTGCCAGATGTGATATATACTTTTTAATTCTCAATTTTGTTTGTCTTCAACGGTCTGTGCGAATCGTCCAACATCTGCATAAAGCACATGTTTTTGCCGGGGGTTTTGCCCTCCCTTCTATTGACTGAAGGGATGATGTAATCGGTATGATATCTATTACCCGTTCTTCTCTTTTTTAGCCAATCATGATCACTACGACATCTGCGAGCACGCGGCCGACTCAATCACCTGTCCAGATGACACCGTCATCCACATCATAGAAGCCAACTACGGCAGGTCGGACAGCCACACCTGTCCCGGCTACGGCGTGGTTCACAACACTCACTGCCACAGTCAACATTCTCTCGGGATTGTCAGGAATTTGTGCGACGGCAAACACCACTGCGACCTCCATGCTGAAAACTCGCATATGGGAGGGGATCCGTGCCCCAGCATCAACAAGTACCTCCACCTCGAGGTCCATTGTGACCACCATCACTAGTTGGATGTCCTCGGTGAAGAGCGTATCATTTTATACCAGGATGAACACGACAGCATTTTGACAACTAAGGTGTTTGCATCTTAGTAAGATATACCTCAGCTACATTCAAATGTCAAATGGGGTAAAAACCACGAGGTTCAGAATGACATGACAGTAGAATAGAAAATACCTTACAGTGACAGAGGGGTGATGGTATGAAAGAGGGATAATGGTATGAAATTAGGGCGGCCATGTGCCCCTCCAATTGAAATAATACTTTGTTTGTTTATTTCATTGCCGTTATTTTCTGTCGAGGTAAGGAATAAAATGTAGTGTCATAAAAGCGCGTCCTTCTTGTTTTCCGTCGTTTGGTGTGTATCACTTTTATTCCATTCGTTGTCGGGATTCTTTTGGAGTCGGCGGCGCGAACTGCTAGTCGGATTTCTTTGAAATTTGATTCCTATTGATCTGAGCTTCGAAACCAAACAGGATTTTTATAGTGGAACGACATGTTCTCAAAAAACGACCTGACCCTCAAATGAGTCAAAAATGACATTTAAAAAAAAGAAAAATAGCCCACTGAAGTGATTGATGTCATAACAAAAAGCCACTGCTTATAATGTTAAAAAAAGCCATCGATACTGTAGTAAAAAATATGTCAGGACTGTATTTAACGGGGGGGGGGGGGCAGGGGGGGCAGTGGCAGAGGTCTCCGAAATATGTGCTTTTCGTGCAGATTTTGGGCCTTTTCGACGAAAGGTGGTGTTCTGCCCCTCCTCCCCAAGCGCCAATTGCCTCGGGACGAAAACGTCAATACGGGCCTGAATCTAAACCTGAAAAGCGTTATCTTCCCTTGTTTAGAGATGTTGAGATCAGTGACTTATCACGGGTCCTTATCCGCATACGGATCGAAATGTACACACAATGCATCCTCTTTCTACAGAGTTTGGAAGTCATGATAAGATGCTGTTCTCAACCTCCCTATTCTCTCGTACACTCAACGTACACTCCGGACGCAGTGCATGCACTGGCCTCGTCCTGCAGCCCAGAAAGACGCTTAGGAAGATGAAATGGACTGCGTACAATGAAGGAGTGAGTCTTACTTAACGAGGTGCAAACCCAAGTTCAACCCATATACAACATGGCAGCATAGGTGTTGGCTACAGAGTCTTGGCCAAGTTTTAGCTTATCAGGTATTCCCCCATCAGTACGGATACACGACCTATACGATGATATTGGATGACCCAATGGCCTCCTGATCGGGGACCAAACGAAAAGGAGTCAAGTAGGTTAACAACCACGTTCTTCAGACAATGCAGTGCAATATTGAAACTGAAACTTTCCTACATCATTACAGTTCGCCATTCAGTGCCAGAATAAGTCACATTCAATCGCCTTGCATTCTAGCTAAGCCGAAGTCCGTGTGGAGAATTGGACATTTCTTCCTTCACTTGCTCCTTCTCCATATATGCGCCCTTCTTCTTATTCGCTCTCCGGTCTTGCAGTGTCTTTTCAAACTTGTCCTCCAGAAAAGGATTCCAGTCGATCTTACCTATATCATAATTAGGCCTACTTTCCTTCACCTCCTCCCTCTCCATCGACATGTATGTGCCCTTCTTCTTACTCGCCCCTGCACTTAGGTGAACGCTAAGGGTGAATTTTAGCACAGGTGGTGGTTGAAAACACGCAAGTAGGATTAGACCTGCGTATGACAAGGGAAGTTAAAACAATAGATCAGCTCCGCCGAAGACAAAGTTGTTTTGTGCAACAAATTTTTAATAAGTTAATAACGAATAAATATCATTCACAATGGATCACTGAGCGTTCTAATGAAACAACCAGTTTAACAGTCAATGACATTTCACTAAACCTACATGTAACTAACAAATGGTCCTGTCAACTGTATTCGATATCGTATTCCTAGGACCGAGTAAATTAAGCGGCGTCTGTGGTAATCCGAATGCTGGCTCGTCGTATGAAGTCGACACGACCATTTGCTTGCAAATAAATACTACCATGGCCTACTATAAGGCCACGAAATGTTTCAACAAATCTACATACTATTACCATATAAAACCGGCCAAGAACCGTGTATCACAACTGTCCATGGTAGCACCTGTAATGTATAAACGCCGAAGTGCAACATTGAAGGTCGTGACGGCTCCTGGCTCAGTTGAGTATAACATTAATGTGATGACACGAGGCTGCATCGTCAATATATTCTACGATGATAAATTTATCAAACCCTGATTGGGATGCAATAAATTAAATCTCTGTATACAGTGGAACCTCTCTTAGTTAACACCTCTCTAACAAGGACACCCTAGAGAAATTTTTACTGAATTTATTCACGACATATATTAATTTACGTGCGCGAAATATGATGTTTTCTCACTGCTGCCAGCCACAACAGAGAAATCAGAATCAAATTTAAATTTACTCAAGATGTCTTTCCCTTTCTCGAATTTTCAGTCTATTTCATTAAATTGGAATCTAATCATGCTTGTGATACCAAACGCAAACGTCCAAAACTCGTTTGATGAAACCCTCCCAAATATAAAGGAGGATAAGGATAATTGCATCCATTATTAGCCTTTAATCCAAAAAAAACCTCTGCTGTGTCCCGTCCATGCGAATCACAATCACAAGCGTCCAGTTCATTAGCATGATAAACAAATTTCAACTTTAATTTTAATTTGCATAGTTCTGTATATAGTACGGAAGAGATCTTTTACGTCATCAGCTGTATGTAGTCCATGACTGGAAGTTCCATTTTATGGCGATGATCTGAAAGAAGAAGTAAATATGAAACATTGAATAGAAATAGCCAGAGTTTTTAAAAAACTTTCTAATCTCCCCAAATTCGTCTTTCAATTTTTTTCGCTGAGACCTCTTCTCCAGGGATCAAGGCCTGAGAACTTTATACACCGAACGTCAAATACAGTTAGTTGCGCCAAAGCCGTGAAAGCGTCCCCTATTCCATGACGATCTCCACCCGGTTGAGGAATTCCATAAAGGTCACAACCTGGGACAACTATTTTCAGCCAGGGATTGGTTTGTGGACTTCGGCCTGATACTCCACCCAAAATAACCAGTTCAAACAATCACGCGTGCCAAAGCCTCTTTTATGATGTTTGCAAATTTAATCAACGACGTTTTAATAGATTTGCAATCTTTCACATGACCATTATCGTTAAATCGCCTACGCCCTTCAGATAGTAGTCAAAATAAACCATTTTGTGACGTCATTGGGGGTACATTCCCCAAATTGTTGCACCTTGATGGCCCTGTTTGTTATGACAAACGGTAAAAATAACATTCGATGATGATAAATATAGCACACTTTTTGATGTCATTCTTTTAAAATATACAAACAAATATACAAAAGTCACTGACTAATCCAATTTGTTTGAAGTTTACAAAAAAAACATTTGTGTACTGTTTTGTCCTTACTACGTTAGTTCATTCAGCCCTTATGACAGTAAGTTATAACATTACATTTCGCGAGGGAGTTTTCGCAAATCCCCGAAACACCGACATGAACGCCGATCTCATTGTTTGACCACCTGAGAACGAAGTCGAACAACAATGGGATAGGCGTACACGTGGACGTTTCGGGGTCTTTGCGAAAACTCCCTATCATCTAAAAGCTAAGGACATTATTTTGTAATCTATGAGAAAGACTCTGAAGTCGAATGTGAGCGCCCGGTCCACCAGAGAATGTGATGTGTAAACTTGTGGGGAAGAAATATACTTCTAGACATAATCTGTAGGGATTGTTCTTCGAAACGACCCATATTCATGATATTCATAAAGAAAACAGATAGATGTATACTTACAATAAATAATATGATAAAGCCTGCAGATCTTGTAAGTGTTTAGCCGATAGCGTGGGCAATGGCGATGTAGTCAGTACTTCCGATGACGTTGCTGAGAGATTCCTGGAGCGTATTCGCCGTCGAGTCTTGCGTCTGAAAGAGCAATATTTTTTTGTTTCCGGTTGTTTTCTTGATATGTTGATATTATATTCATAGATGTACATATTTTATATGTTTTACGTTGGTATGTGTTTACCATGGCGACAACTGAAAAACACATGCCCAGTCTGACGTCGTGGCTGCGGCAAGCTGTGTTTCACGCATGCGTAGGAAGGTTAAGGGAGTTAACGAGAACGTGAACGACTAAAACTTCAGCGACGACGATTTTTGAAGATTTCCTCCCATTCCTCGCGCTGTATAAACAAGTCTTGTGTCCTTGACGATTTTACCGGTGGCCTGGCTAACGAGTGCCGCGGAAATGAATGAGCACACAGATCTTGATGACATCAGACGTTCGTACTTCTTCATCGTTCGTACGGATTGCGAAGCATGCCTATTTAAAAACATGACGATGAACGTGTTTTGGAAATTTTAAACATTGAACTTACCCCAGCAACTATCATATTCAAAACCTCGTCTAATTTGTCGCCATGAGCAGCTAATAACAAGGCTAGCGTCTCCGCATCTATTTCCACCGTATTTGATCTCCTTCCTCTTGAGAAACTTCTTTTTGAGACACTTCTTTTTGAGATACTTCGTTTTCCCACCGAATGTCGAATTCCGTGGATTAAGTCACTTGCAATGGGTTGTAACTTATTCCTTACGATGTCACGCGCCCTCCCAAGGATCTGTGCAAGCCTGTTGTCGGGTATTTTTCCGTTTATTTTGTAGAAATTGAGGAGATCGTCTGGTGAAGCGAGTCCGTTAGGATGACTGTATTTCGTCTTGATTTCTTTTTGATGAACATGAGCTAAAAATTCAAAATGAAATGATTATGTCATAGAGAATGAAATGAGAGAGAAAAGATAATATCCGCGTCGTCGGCAGGATCTGTTACAAAAATAATGTCCCGTCAAATTCAGTGAGGGTTATTCGCAATGGATTTATCGGTTTGATATATAAGTCCCCTAGGATTGAAACCCTATAAAAATTTCAAGACTGGTCATCTTTAGATACAACTGTAATACGACAACTGCAAATGTGCTTGTGAAGGAAATCACATGAAAGCGAATTCTCGTTGACTGTTAAATCGGCCAGGAACTGTCTCGACCTCTCATATATGATTGGAACACTAATTCCTTGAAAATATGAAAGTCCCAACGACTCGTGGCCAAGATACAGTATACTCTAATGATGAAATGAAGATTGAAAATGACCGTTATTCAACATACCTTTAACCCGTCTTCTGTTTGCTCTAGCGTTCCTGATAACGCCAGCATTAGATGAGATGGCACCAAAGATAATGGTGAGGAAGAGTGCTTGTAATAGCTGCATATTTGATGTTTCTGAAAATAAGATTTAAGATTTAGAATGATGCGTAATGATTTTCCCGCGATGAATTGGTATTGCGACATTCTCGTGCCTCACTAACATGTGCAAAGCACTTGACGATGACTCTGCCGTGACAGAGCATTGCAAAGTCTTCACTCGCGCAACCTTTGAACTTTGGGACATGCTTTCATTTACCAGTATTGCAACAAACTTCGCGTGATTGTCCACAAAAAATCATCAGTTAAGGATCATGAGACTTGCTTATGAATATCATTTTTAATGTTTTTATCATGTAGAACTAATTTTAATAACGTTTCAAATAATGTTCATTGTATATGTACATGAGTTTGAAAAAACCGGAATCGATTGTAAAAAAATCTTCTTTTTTTTCTTCTTTATAAAAACTAACTACGAAAAGTGGTAAAATAATTCTTAGGACAAAAAGGAAGAAATGTCGCGAATACCAGTGAAGCAATCAACAGTCTTCCTTGGTAAGCCCAAAATTATATAAAATGACGGGGAAAATATAGCTAACATAAAAATAGGTAACGCCTTTAGTGTCAGAAAGATGATTCTGGTTAGAATTAGAAGGCGAGAAAAAACAAAAAAGGTGAAAACTAGGATGAAGTGTGCAAGACGCCCTGTCGATCCAGTTGACACAACCACGCTCCGCGCGCAATGTGAGGAACTCACCTTGAGATGTTAGCTGCTCAAGATCTTCTTAGAGAATCCACTCCTCGATTTAACCGTCGTATTTATTATGTGCCGTTCCCAGGCGGATTAAGATATTGGGGTCCACTTTGACATACCGGCCGCATGATGTCACCGTGTACCTTGCTATCGCCCACATGTTCAGAGTACACAATTGCCATTGTCAACGCCGCGGGTGCGTCTCATTGATTTTGACGATATTTTAGAGCATATATATTGCCATACATGTAATTTGTTGTTATCAGTATTAAGGAATTTCCGGAAGCAGAATCTACAGTAAGTTCCAGTCGCATTATCCAATCAAAAGCGTCAAATTCTGTGTCCCCATATATCGTGGATTGGGTTGAAACCTCGTTTGCGCAGGGGCTAAGCCATTGTAGAACCCCTGGTAACATCTAAAAAATGAAAGCTGTACGATTGGGTAATGGCAACTTACATTAATATCGATGACGTTACTTGATATCACATCGATGTCATTCAATACCATAGGATAATAAACACGGTAACTCCGATCAATTGCAATAAAAACTTTTCATTGGAGGTTGGCTAGGTTCCGGTGTAATATCTTTAAACGCCCTAGGATGGAGTTAGACCAATACTTCGTCCCTAAAAGGAGAGTCGAGGCTATATAATGGGCTAGGATGGCTGGGAGTACGATGTAGAGATTTGAAATATCATATTGGATAGTAAGATTGTCCGGCCGGGAACAAACTAGTCTCGTATGCGCTGAATCCCTGAGTTATTGAAAGTCATCGGCTCAATAGCCCTTATATAGAACCATAGTATTATTCGTCAGAATACAAAAATGCCGGACACTTTTCCAGCGGGACATTTTCTACTTCTACAACGGGGGGGGGGGGGGGGCATTTCGGACCGAGTGCTACGTCGCGGCCTCGGTGCGGTCGGCAGTGTTGGGGTTGAGATCTCTGAGCAGCCCCCCCCCCCCCCAAATGACAACCCAAATAAGTCCATCGAAATTTACTGCCAACTATAAAAGCGACCGCTATGATTTTTTTGGCACACTCATGTTGCTTTGGTCTGTTCATCGGGTTCCCACGTGACTCCCCAGTATAAGCAAGTAAGTATGTTGATAAACTTGTGTGGAAGGAAAATCTGTCCAAGGAAAAATGTGTCTGCAGAACAGGGAATCGCTGGAACTAATCAGTCTTATAGCCATGCATATTATTATGGAACAAAATTAGGGAGTTTTCGCAAATCGCACATCATTTCTTAGTATTGTTGACCGTGGCCCTATGAGACGTTCCCTGTAGTAGTAAAACAAGTTAATACCAGATACTCTTTCGCCGATGTGATATTTCGTCACTATTCAATCATCTAGTCTCCTTTGGAACCTTCCTTCAGACTGTCAAACAATCCTTACGCAACTAACACTGTGCTTAGTCACGGTGTTGATAAGAGGTGATCTGGGGTCAGACAGGAAGTAAAAATCCCCGGGCTGTTGAATTCTAGACGCACATTTGAATCTCAGAGAATTTTAAATTGAAATTATCCCAGAATTCGGGTTGTGACTTTGTCCCTGATGATTTATAGGAAAACGAAAATTAATTAACTATAACACCCCGGAATCCAGCAATAATTGGTTTAAAATACTAGTAGTAGCCAGAGCGGTGCATCCTCGAATACTTGAGTCAGTCGCATGCTCCTCTCGCACACGTTGCTGAAATCGGCCGATCTCTAGTGCCGAGTGTTGCACTAAAGTTCAGGATGGGTTTGGTTGTCATTAATAGGATGCAAAAACCTTGCTGGTCAAGATGCCCATGCGGTTGATCTGCTCATGTCTCTGACCAAGACGGAGTAATGTGTCGGACAATCAGTAGTCCCGGGTCAGCAGACAGTATTCCCGGAATATACTCGAACCTTGAACTTGTTAGTCATTGTACATTTTTATAAGACAATTCATTTTTTATTTATTTTGAACACTGTGACCTATCGCGACTTCATCACCTGACCCAGTCGCCGAGACATTCCTGCATGACTTTGTCTCATTGCACGCACAATTCGGTTTCGCCTGAAAGTGAAACTGAGCATTAAAATAAAGTCTGCTCAGAGTCACAGGATGTCTGTAAGGAAATGTTCATCCGATTTGTAGACTCCTAGGCAGTCCATTTCGTCATCCTGATCGATTACGGGGCCGGTCCGACCGTCACTGCGTCCGAAGTGTGTCGATTTGTCGCCAAGGCCAAGTGGAGTGGCTTCCGGGTGTTTGTGAAAGCCAAAATGTAAATATTGTAACGACGACCACTGTAATTGGTACTATTATTGCACATCAAATTACAAAAAGCACGTGGCTTCGTCCCTTTTCGGGAGTTGGAAAAAAAACACACCCATTATTTAGATTTTTGTGTATATCTGAATTGTTTGAATGACGTGAGTAGGTCTACTTAGGTTTATACTTGTACCCATAAACATCAGGACAGTAAATTTTGCAATTTCGATTTTTTATTGCTTGTTGTGGGAAGGTTTTAGTTACCACACTCGCAGACATCATGTCATTTCATGACGACACATGCCACAGGGTGCATCAAAATAAATGTTTACACTATGACTATTCACTTGAGGTGAATGTTCTAAATTTGGCCATAAGTGTTGCTAATTCATGTATAAGCCTACCCCTTGGTGAATAGTCGACAACGACAAAATACCACCAGTCAGTCAGAGTCGACGTCATGATGGACATGGACGGTAGATGCAAGTTAAGTTGTCCCCGTGGTCACCATGAACAGCGTGCATGGTCACATACCACGGGCACCATGCATTCTTCTATCGGTGTAGCTCTGCCTATATTTAGGTTTGATTTGGCTCTGAACAGCCTGCTTTGTCTAGTTCAATGCTACTTTAGTTGGAGTCGTCTGAAAAAGTCATCCTGTAGAAATGAGCATCTCCGGCCCTACACCATCCTCAATAATCCAGAGTCAGTCGTATCCCCCTTCCCCTCGCACACGTAACTGGACACAACCCCTGAGACTTGACCCCTCATTGTCTGATTGGAACTATATTAATTTTACAGGGATTCGGAATTCCACACAGATTGATGATATTGTAATTTTACAGGGATTCCACACAGGTTGATGATATTGTAATTTTACAGGGATTCCACATAGATTGATGATATTGTAATTTTACAGGGATTCCACACAGATTGATGATACTGTAGAGGATGAAGCATCTTCATTCTGGGTTCTCGATGGAGGCATGGCGACTGAGCTGGTGCGGATCGGATATGAATCCATTGCTGTAAGTTGTTCCAAACTTTAGTAAATAAGGTTAGGTGCTATTTGTAATTGGATATTGAACCAACATATGTTATATTGCTAATTGCTTGATGATTATTTAGTATTCCCATTGACCAAATTTCGGATGAAGGGGAACTAAGCATGCGTCAATTCTTTACAAGTTCGAACTTTCTCCAAAATGATATTAGACGGTTAGGAACTGTGACTATATTACTTAGGACTTATTGTTCAACAGTAACCCATCAATAAATGTTTATAACACTGGGGTTGGGGAGCAAAATCATGTGGTGGGGTAGCTTTGATAAAATCTTTGGAGTTTCAAGTACTCCACAATCTTGTGAGCTTGCATCTGGATAACCTTTAACATAACATTCTGGACTCCAGTCATTGAATGTATAAGATGTAATTTTCCAGCTAACTACAAGCTCGTGCAAATATGGGTTTTATACCAGTGGATTTCTTTAACAGAAGCTTCATGTTGATTTCAGAATGAGCCTCTCTGGAGCTCAAAACTTTTACAATCTGATCCTGACCAAGCCATCAAGACTGTGCACAGAAAGTAAGTCAACACAATGACAAACTATGTCAATTTCATCTTGAGGAATTCAGGGGTTAACATTCGCTTCTGTATGCAAGAACACATATGATAATATATCGTTCTCCACTGACTAAAATATAATGATCATTGCAGGCAGGTAAGGTCAGTAAAGATTTCTTCCATTTCAGTTTTCTGGAAGCAGGCTCAGATATAATTGAAACGAACACCTATCAAGCCAATGTGAATCATCTCTGCAAATGCCTGGATGTGACGGGAGAAGAAGCTGTGACATTGCTGAAAAAAGGGGTCAGTTTTGCGCTTGAAGCGAGGGATGAGTTTTGGGAAGCTAATAAACTGGAGGATAAAGGTAAGATACTTTATTTGGATTGGTTTGCACAGCAGATATGATGGTCTGCGGTCTTTTGCAATCATCTATTACCATCTTTAACAACTGGATTAAGTTGTATTCACTCCTTGCATCCGTTATGTAAATAAAGGTCTTTGCCCAAAAATCGAGACAAGTAGATTGGAGCTAGGAATGTAGGCCATAATTTGAGTTTCGGGAAGGAAGTAAACTGGAGGATAAAGGTATACTGTGTTTTGGAAATATTTGTGATGTTTGGATTGGTTTTTAAAACAATTATGATGTTCTGCAGTCTTTTGCAATCATCTATTACCATCTATAACAAGTTGATCAAGTTGTGTTCACTCCATGCGACCCGTTATGTAAAGGACTTTTCTAAAACCGAGAACGGGAGGGTGGAGCTAGAAGGCTCGAACTTGAGAGGTGCTTTGGCTGCAGGTTTGGGCAGTTGCAATCGATGTGGGATGACTTGTGAAATTTAGACAGTGAAGTGGAGATTACGCTCGGTTGGGTCTGTAGTAGGTCTGTATCTGCTACGGAGTCAGTTTGGATGCTACACATAAAACAGTGACTAGTGCTTCTACTCTATTGTGTGTAACTTTACTCCTAAAATTATTTTAGTTGCAGGAAGGAGAAAACCTCTTGTTGCTGGCTCAGTTGGTCCGTACGGGGCCTGCCTGATGGACGGTTCTGAATATACGGGGTGTTACATAGACAATGTGACTGAAGAGGTAGGTAAGATGTTTTTATGTTGGTAAGATAAAGTAGTGTTATATTTGGCTATGTTGCTTTTTTGTGGAGTGAGCTTCGCCACTCTGCTGGTCTCAAGGGTGTAGTGAGGACACATGTCAGAGGTCAGGCTGTGATAAGACTTAATTGCCAACATTTGGCAGTTAGGTACAGCCTCGTTGATCCAAGGGATTTCAGACAAATTTTAGTGAAAGGTAGTTAGATCTCTAAACATAGACATTAGATCTCTAAACATAGACATACCCTGTATCCAGCCATTCAATACTCAGTGGTGGATCCAGAAATTGGGGAAAGAGAGGGTCTGGCCCCACCCACAGAGGGTGAGATCTTGGAAATGAGGGAGAGGAAATTTAAGTGCCAAATATGTGTTTAAGGGTTAAGATATAGGAGTACTTCATGCAAAGGTGCCCTAGTTGAAAAGTCTTTGCTCCCTTACTGAAAAAGGTGGGCCTCCTACGCCCCCCCCCCCCTATATCTTCATTCTCTGTTTGTCTAATTCTCTATCGTTTAGTTTCTTTATCATTCAATTTCAGTATTTGATTGACTGGCACCGGCCTCATCTACAAGCTCTTGTAGAGGCTGGCGTTGACATCATTGCCTTGGAAACAATCCCGGCTATTGCTGAAGGAATAGCTCTCATTAAACTTTTAAAAGAATTCCCTGATACGAAGGTTTGGTTATCATTTTCTTGCAAGGTGAGCATAATCAGTGATAAATTGGATACAATGGCTGCTGGTCAGACCGAGAAGTTTTTACACATTTCATATTTGAACCACTGCGAACTGTTAAGTTACACCGATTAATATTGACTTAATTGGCAGTTTATCGAGGGGAGACAAGTGTTGGTTCCAACTGAGCTCCTTCATGAGGGGTTATCACAACTGGCTTTTGGAGGGGAAGTGTTGGTTCCAACTGAGCCCTGTCATTAGGGAGTACAACTACTGGCCTTGGGAGGGGAAGTGTTGGTTCCAACTGAGCCCTGTCATTAGGGTTTATAACAACTGGCCTTGGGAGGGGAGACAAGTGTTGGTTCCAACTGAGCCCTGTCATTAGGGTTTATAACAACTGGCCTTGGGAGGAGAGACAAGTGTTGGTTTCAACTGAGCCCTGTCATTAGACCTTATTATTCTTTGCAATGGTTCTCTGTTTGTCTCCAGGATAATGGTATGACCTGTCGTGGTGAATGTGTCTCTACTATCATAGAACCAGTGCAGGCATCGGACCAGATTATTGCCATTGGGTGTAACTGTACAGCACCAGATCATGTTGGAGATGTTCTGCGCAAGTTACAGAAGTTAAGGGGACGGAAATCTTTAGTGGTTTATGCAAATTCTGGTGAAGAATGGACAAAGGAGAAAAAGTAAGTATTGAGACAGGAAATCAATCTGTCAAAAACCTTCTAAATATTCTTATATGTTGTCATGTGCCAATTTCTCATCGAAATTTCAGGTGGAGTGGTAAAGAGGACTGTAAACCGTTACACGATTACATCCCCGAATGGGTGGAACTTGGAGCCAGTTGGATTGGAGGTTGCTGTAGAGTCTTCCCTGATGATATCAGGCGAATAAGAGAGACACTTTATAAAGTTCACCGATAATCTGTTACTCCTCTGTTGTAAATGCGAGTCACGCTCTTTGAAATAATATTTTGGCAATAAAAACCATTGTTTGGTAAATTGATTAAGTTTTTTGTGCTGTTTCTATTCCATGGTGCAGTGAACTTCAATGATGGAGTATCAAGTCCTTCAATGTAGTTGAATTGTTAATCAGCTACAGCCGGAATGATGCACTCCGGACGCATCGGACCGGCCTCGTCCAGTTGCCTGTTACGATGACACAATGGACTACCCCGGGAGTCTAGGATATGATGGTGGTTGGATCATTGCAACCCCCCGCCCCCATTTAAGATATCAAAAGGCCCCCAACCCCCCCGAAATCAACATACTGGTAAATCTGTGTAGGAAGACTCGCACAGACCAGAGTGGAGGACATGATAAAACGTTCAAAAGGTCCTGGTCACAGGATATCTCTGGTTGTATTGGTAAATATCTCCTTGTTCGTTGCAGTGGTGTATGGGGTCACAACCAAAGACCTCAAGGTTCAAGTTTGATGGCAAATGTTGACTATGAGGATCCAAGTGCACATTTTGGCTGTTTTTCTTGTGGTGCACTAATTTGTCACAGCTGCCTAAGTTGGAAGGTCTGATTGGATAAGATCGATAAGATTCTCGATCATTCAGGGAACCGATTCTCAAAAATGTTTGGTCTCTATTCCAATGGCATAGACCTCAATTCCACCCAAAATCCCTTGGCTGGTGCCTCGTTTATTAGTCTGCAGTTTTGTCTACACCAGCGGACTTAATAGACAACCAGGGACCACCAACAAAAGTTGAACTAAAACAAGATGTGCCTGGGGAGGATCTGGATAATTCCAACACTGCAAGCTCCATCTTGTTCTACTTTCGTATACAGCAGTTCAGGACAGCCTTCCAACTCGCTGACAAATGCTGTTCTCATTAGGGATGTGTCCTAAATTACTGAGGTTAAATTGAATGGAAATTACCAATTTTGGGCCGACATCAAGGTTCTTGACACAGAGAGTGTCCTGCTTAGGGCAGTGTCCACACACAGCCGTTCTGCTGTTTTTATCTTCACATGACTGTAGTTGGGCTTATCATATAGCCTCCGCGTGTAGGCTGTCATCAAGGACAGCAGTGGTCATGCACAAATCCGGGCGCACAAAGCCAATGCGTGACCAATTACAGATTTTTTGGAGAGCTTGTGTTCCTCCAGTTACTTGTAAATGTTTCGAGAACTGAATATCTCTGAATAGGATCTTCATCCCCAAATTTCCATATTTCATGAAAGTGCATTTTCATTGACTGTGAAAAACTTCTTCGGGGAACGTGATGGTACTATTGTTGGGCATTAGCTTTGTAATTAGGAGGTCCCTGGTTGAATACCCAGCCGGTGCCGCTTTGTAACTCTCAACTGGCCTGAAATGTCCTTGCATGCGCTTGATCATGGCTGCCCTTGGTTCTCCTGAAAGGTCTCTGGGCTATGTTGCTCAAAGCCATAGCATTTTAATGGGATCAACTTAGGATACTTTTAAAACATAACCGTCAGAGATAACGTGACTTTTGTGCTTTTGAACAACCGGGTCCTGGATAGACTGGGTAATAGTGTGTTGAATTGTAAAGCGCTTTGAGACTGTAGCTAGTGTGGCCTTGAGTTTGGCGGGAAAACTGTGAGTCATACTGTGATATTGTTAACACTACAGTACTGTTTGAAATTAACCTTACTAATATTATATAACAGTAAAATGGAAAGACAGGGCAAATTCTCTTCCCATTGCTGGGTTGAAGAGTAAGAGACTCCATCGAGTGTAATTGTAATTGCCAGTTGTCCCAAATTGGTCATCGAGGACATAGTCACAACCACAATACAGTGATAAGATCAATTTTAATGCCACTCCTGATCGAACCAGTCCTCCACTCAAGAACCTGGACATATTGTCAAATGGAACCTCCCTAAAATAGCGGACACCTCTCTATTAAGGACAACCTCTTAATTAAAGACACTAAGTTTGGTCCCAAATTGGTTGTTTCCATTCAATTTGACCTCTCTAATCAGGACACCTCTCTATTAAGGACAGCACTTGACGGTCCCCGAGGGTGTCCTTAATAGAGAGGTTCTACTGCATATGCATTGCCACTTCACTTTTTACTCTGGGCAATTGCTTTCCATTGCACTTGTTGGGAGTAATCATCCTGTTTCCCCTCCAATCCTGCATTAGGTTTCAGATAGTTTGAATGTATAGATGGCCTGTCCTTTCAGGATCTAGGACAATTCCCCCCAGTGAAAATGCCCCCTTTGGAATCTAACTTTTTCTTTACAAAGGTGTTTTCTCCTCAGTTTGCACTCCCAAGACTCTCTCCCTCCTGCCAAGTCCTACGCAAACATCATCCAAGACAAGCTTTCGACCAGCCACAACTCCTTTTTTCGAAATTGTCTATGGCTATGACAAGGGATCTTGAAACAATGTATGATGGATTCAGTGACCCAACTTAATGATTCCTTGAATTATTGTGGAAAAACTGATCTTCCACTTCCATGAAATTAATAATTCATTAAAGGACAATCTCATGAAATTTTTCTAAGCTTAAGGGCGATTTTATGGGAGGGAATTGTCCCGATACCGTCCTTTCATGGATGACCAGTAGTACTACTGATGCCAACTGGGATAGGATTGTGCTTCCTTTACCCCTAATGCGATAAGGCTTGTTTGGAGCTTTCTTTGCATTTTTAGCCAGGCAGCACCCAATCTTAAAAACAAGACCAGAGTAATTCAGATGCTCCTACCCTCGCAGACATTGTGAAGTATGCCATAAAGCGAGAATGATGTCAAACGTCCTGCTGTAACAAATCATTCAAAAGGAGACAAATTTTCCAAAAACAGACTACATCACTATTTATTTCTAGTTTTACTAAACTAATGTACAAAGCATTGGAAGCATACAGCTCTTATTGACAAAGAACCCAGACTGGGTTCCTTAAGTGACGTGCAAATGAGCAAGATTTTGTTGCTGCGACTTTCAATTATAATTGCTGCTACATGTGACAAAAAGATCGCTCACCCGCGGGTAAAGCCAATACGCGTCAGGTCCGATGTTGATCACAGAATGTTGCGATCACCAACTCGTGTCTCAGGCGCCTGAGATGACTACTGCAAACAAGTGATTTTTGGGACATGCAATCATGATCGCAGGCTGCAGTGATATAAATTGCTCGTTTGCAATGCCCTTTACTGCAAAACTTCTTCCAGGCATGGAAATTATTCCAGTCATTTTCCCAGGGGTTGTCACTGGCCTATCAAAATCTTGCTATTCTCCACACATTCCAAGTTTCATTCCAACACCTAGTTCCTCACAATTATACACACACAAAAAAGACCAGCGACAGTTACCATGGTAATACCAGTAAAAACATACTTGGGTCAAAATGCCCTTGGGTTATGAGAATCAATACATCCTTGCGTTTGAAGAATCAAAACATTCTCAGGTCAAAATGTCCTTGGGTAATTAGAATCGAAACACTCTCGAGTCAAAATGTCACTGGGTTTTATAAGAATCAAAACATCCTCAGGTGAAAATGTCCCTGGGAAATGAGAATCAAAATTTCCTCAGGTTAAAATATAATGAGAATCAGAACATTCTCAGGTCAAAATGTCTTCTGGTTGTGAGAATCAATACATCCTCTGGTTTATGATGTCCCTGGGTTATGAGTTAATGTTTTCCTTTTCTTTTTAAAATACCTGGTTACAATGTATGAAAAAACTGCCTTGTTTTGGCTGTAGCTTTTGCGTGTTGCAGCCATATGGCTTTTGGTTAGTACAAAATATGGAAGCAGTCAAAAAAAAAAATTAGGCAGAAATTGATACCTCTCTAAATGTATGGCTTTTGATTCTCTCACCAACCACAGCTCATGTGGAGTCTTCATTTTTTCCAAACATCTTGGTTTCTGCCTGTGTTTGAGCACATCCACCCTCCCTGTGTCTGGTAAGATAACCAATCATGCCAGTTCGGTTTTGACTCCTCAAACTAACATATTGTATTTGATGAACCAGTGTGAGTAATATATTATCACCCAACTTAGGAAAATCTGTAACCAACCAAGGAATAAAACAATGACTTAACAATCTACGCTTCGGCTGCTTTATAAACTATTGTAACGTTTAAGTAAAATATTTAACCCCACAATCCTAATAATTACACTTAAAAACAGACGTGGTGTAAAAATCATTGCTTTGCGTATAACTATAAGTTTTAAAATCATTAAAAAGTTTGGAGAAAATTATTGAGACCAGTCAACATTGCATTTTTCATTTCAATTTACTATCATTTTATGTAAATGTGAATCTAATAACTTCATCATCACTTCCTTTTTAAACCAAAAACACATTTTTTCAAGTAATGTGTTATTTATAAAAGGTTCTCAACACATTTTTTCACAAAACTATCGCTTGTTTGGACAGGAGTACAACATTCATTCTGACGAAACTGATTAAAATGCCCCGCTGAATTAAAATCCTAGCTGACAAAATTCATTTCAACATTGTTACTCGTCGTTGTCAACTTGTCAGACAAGACCATCTGTTTCCAAAAAATAAAACATATCATGAAATCAACACAAACATTGATGCATGATTTCTAAAAATTTGAAATGCATCGACGAGTTGGTTGGTGGACTGGCCAAAGACATAAATGCCGTCCTTTTGCAAACGTCACGACTAAATCCGGTCGCTTCGAATGAATCGTGAGACATCAATTCCACCACAAAAAAAAATTGTTCTTAAATAACTTTGGCCAGTTCACCCACCCAGGAATAAACCCATGATAAATGCAATAAAACAGCATGATTCTGAACGGATTACTCGTCCACCTGAGCCAACAGGGGAAATCCAGCATCGTGGTGATTCCTAGCTCAGTTCCATATGTCCAGAGGAGGCATCTTTGCTACCTCGAAGAAAACTCTGCAAGAAAATACAGGAAATTAAGTATGAAAGCAGACAAATATGTTTGTGGCTTATATTTGTGAAATGTTGATTTTCCGACAAACATTAAAATTTTTGTGAACGACCCTCCAAGCTGTCCTACTCGGCCAGTGACAGTTCAAGGTCCGATTGTCAGCATGGTTTGGCAAATGAGAAATTAAGTATGGAATAGCATACAATTTCTGCGGGATTTTTATTGGGCCTCCGAGTGATTTTTAAGTTGACAATATTGACGTTACACTGATGGCAATTGTGATCACCTGGCGTTCATCACATTTTCTTGGGTGGCCTAGGGATGAAACCTGCCCACCACAGAATTGGAGAGCAGATAATTTCGCGGCAAACAGTAATGACATGCTGGAAGATAACGAACCTGGTGTAAGCCTGACCAAGGGGGGTACAAGGTTTTCATTGACAGCAGCATTAATTGTGACCACAAACTTACTTGTGCGAATACTTGGTCTTTATTGTTTTTGAATAGAACTTTGATGTCGTTGCTCCCACCATGGCATTGAGTTTCCTGACAAGAGGAAGGATCTGTTCTTCTTTGTAGCCAGTGTAGTAGATCAGGGTGGGCGTCTGAAAAACGATTGGGCCAGCCGTTAGAGAATTCATGAAAATAGTCCGAGAACTTATCTCGTTGTAAATTATTTTGAAGAATTCATTAAACTACTGGAAAACTTGTCTCATTAAAATCAAGTTCACTGATAACTTGAATGTCAGATGCAATAAAAAAGATTCTCAACAGTTTTTAGGCTTACCCGTATAGATATCTATTCAAATCAAGTTTATTTATTTAACGTGGTTTATTTGTTCTGGCATAGACATCTGGCATTAAAGTTTTCTCGACTTTATGCCAAATTGGAAGGACAAAGAATTTAACAAGGATTAGGCTTCTTGCTCAAGGACACAAAGACAAAACAGTGGTGATCCTTCAGAGTCATAGGCAGTGTTCTAGACACTATGCCTCTGATAACATCCTATCAAATGAAAAATAGATGTGTATTGGTGAACCATTCATAAAACTCATAGTCAAGTTTGATTCTTGCTGCAATTTTAAAATTCAATCAGCTGAGTGACCATGCTGACAGGTAAGTTTATCGTAAGGAATTCATTGAAACGATAATGAAAAACCCATTTCCTATTATCATTACATCATAAACACTTGCAGAAAAACATGATGTTGTGTTTAGACCTTTTAAAAACTGCAAGAGGAAATGTCAGAAGGCAGGCGAGTTTTAAAACAGGTCAACATCACCAGGTTTTAGTTGCTAGACACGTTAGCATATAACACCTTACTGTGCATTGATGTACATGAAATAACATGCCAGCATGATGCTCTGAGCTAACATGCTTCCCTGCAGCTAGGACCTGCATGTTTTTCTTACCCAATCTCCCGTTTTCTTCATTTTGAGAGCCAGGTAGAGACAGGCCGCTCCCATCTCGGACTCCTTGTATGTCAAGTATTCATAGTCCATCTGGGACATCTCGAGGATGAAACGGCCCATTGTCAATGTCTCCATGTTACATTTGCAGCACTGGAAGAAAAACACTTGACTCAATGAGACATTCAAAATATCTCTAGACAAAACAGAGTGAAGTGACCTACAGTGGAACCTCCCTTAGCGGACACCTCTCTTATAAAGGATACTAATGTAGTTTTGGTCCCAAATTGGTTGTGTCCATTCAATTTGACCTCGCTTATCAGGACACCTCTCTTTAAGGACAGCACTTATCAGTCCTGAGGTAGTCCTAAATAGGGAGGTTCTACTTAAAAAAACAATTTTTAGAACCAAGGTTTTTCATTATAACTCTTGTGGAGAAAATTCTTCTCAACTGAACAGATTATGTAATTTTTCTGCTCATTTTTCAAATTGAAAATGTATTTTACAATTTTCGTTTTGGCAAATTGAGATCGGTTGCAAAATCCGAGAAAACTAAAAGGTCAGCACAAGTTTTGCAATTTACACTAGAATGAAGGAAAATCACTTTCTCCTTGATAACACTCACCTTCGAATATCGACGAAGGAAACGGTACGAGGATGGAATGCCAAGATCGAACCCAATACTCTTCAAAATGTTCCTCTCCATCTCTGTGAGTTCGGCGCGGGTGTACGCATCATCGCAGATGTACAAGAAGTCATCTAGGAGGGGAGGAACACGTTCCTGGAAGAAACGGAGATAAGATATCAGCTACTTTTAATCATTTTACTGCCGCACAAGTTCCATTGACTCTTCATCATGAATGTTTCCTCGAATGTGTAGTGGTTAAAGCACCTGGGTCATTATCAGGAGGACGTAAGTTCGATACTCGGAAGGGTCACCGCTGTTTCGTCTTTGTATCCTTGAGCAAGGCACTTTACCCTACTTGCTTGTCTCCACCCAGGAGTAAATGTGTACCTAGCTGGCACACTACTATTAATATGAACGTTAGTCCTGAGCGCTATATAGCTGCAGCTCGGAGCTGTCACACTCCCAGAGAGTAGAGCTTGAACCAGAAATGTTCAGGCCAATAGCTAGGTTAATAATGTGAAGCACTTTGAGTGACTGAAACCAGTTGGATTTAGCGCTATTATAAGTCTCATGATAGTGACTTTTTTATTGAGCCCTTTTCACTGTATTATCTACTGTCTCGAAGCGCATTATAAATATGATTAAACATTGTATCAATTATTTTCAATTGTTACTTCCCAATAACTGGAGAGAGAAAACACTGCCTGAACTATAAGTGTTTTCACTTATCTTGTCAGTTTGGCAGAGGCTCAACATATGACAGTGCCAATAGAGTTGTTAGGAGTCCAAACTGTTAGGAAAAATATAACATCATTATCATATCAACTGGTGAGTTAGGGACCCTTTCAGTCATGAATTGCCAACAACTCTAGGTGACCATTACAACTCCAATCATGCAACACCCAAGCTGTGAAATAAACCAATGTTTTGAACAGCTGCCACATGCCTGAAAATTGACATGTCTTCGACAGCTTTGCCACCACCAAAGTGGGCTTGGGTAAAATTCAGTCAAGCATAGACCAGTTCAAGAAAGACAGCCAGAGCCAGTTTTACTACAGCAAATGCATTACGGCAAAAGTCAGTACCCTTCAAACTTTGCAAATATGACTGGACCCAATAATGAAACATTCATTCGATTTTGAATAGAATTGATGCAACTGAGATTTTTCTCCCATTCATCTGCACCCAAACAACAGAAAGATCAAAGTTTTGATCCTGCATACACATGTATTGTTTTTAAGGCACTCTCCACGCCTGCAAGGAGTGTGCTCAGAACCTTTTTTCGAACTTGTCTATTGTTAACTAAATAATACAGAACACTTACGTCAAATTTACAAGCAATGAACAAAGCTGTGCTGGCGACCAACTGGAGTTGTTCTCGCTTTATGACACTCTTCTCGAGGTATTTATCCACAAGGCGGATGGCCAGGTATAATGTTTCGTGGTTGAGTTCGAAGTTCTCCTGTATCTCAACTAGCCAGTCGACAACGATGGCTCGCATTGAATTGTTGATTTCCGGCTGCCTTTCCATGTACGGCTGCACCATGAATGAGATCTGAAAATAGTCGATGGACATGAAAACAGGACGGATTTGCAGGGTCGTTGCCCCAGGGTACATGTCCTTTTGGTACTTTTGAAGTACCTTTAAAAATGATGAGGGCACTCAAATGAATTCAAGTTGAAAGATAATGTGATGGAATCAGCTGGAAAATGCATACGGAGGTGAAAATCCCCCCACCTTCTCTGCTGACCCTCAATACAAATCATATAAGGTAAACAGTGCAAGTGGACGATCCCAGTCAACAGACCGCACAAGATGATATTCTCCTGCCTGAAGGCTTGAGACTGTAGGTCGAATGCTTTCAAGCCAGAGACAATCACACTACATACTCAAGACTCTCACAGGAATGTTTATGAAGGGCACTGGGGACTAGTTCTTACATTGTCAAAGACTGTCCCTGGCTTTGAATCTGAGACATCGGTCATGGCCAGAAATGCCTCATTTGACGGTTTTAAAAAAAATTCAGTAGAACCTCTCTATAAAGGACACCCTCGTGACTGAAAAGTCCTGCCCTTCACAATCACAGATAGGTCAAATTGAATGAAAACAACCAATTTGGGACCAAACCTAGTGTACTTAGTAGAGAGGTTGTCCTTAATAGAGGCGTCCGTTGAGGGAGGTTCTACCATATATAATAAATGCCAAACGTGATTGGTCTTTGGCGCCGGAAAACCCCCTTGACCCGCAGTCCCACGAGTTTCCCGGCTCAAGACCAATAACAATCCTACTCGAGTGGTTAAATACACACCTCCCGCTCCTTGTAGTATTCAAATATATCGTAGGCGTACTCGGGACATTGGTAGCTATCACCGACATTCTCTTTGTCAATGTCAATTATCTCCAAGTTGTGGCCATCCGACTGAAGATAAAACGCAGATTAGAATAATAAATTTCAAGTCCAAACTTCTGATGGTTGGTGTATGTACTTCTTCTTCGGTATTTGCTCTGCACTTGGAGGAGTAACTCTCCAGGGAGTGTTCCTCCTCCAACACGAACATGTAACACTCACTCGTGGTTGTCGCTCGAGACACGCACTGAAAGCCATCATAATGGAAGACCAGGTGTTCAATGAGTAACAGTTCCAGGGATGCTGACCTGACCCAAATGCACAGTGCATGTTGTATAGAAAAAGGGTGACCTGATTCTGAGGTTGGCACTATCAATTCAGGCCGTCATTCAAGTACTTTGTGTCCAGCAGTTTGATTGGCCACCCGTTTATGTCGGTGCGTCACACAGATTTCCCGCCCTATTGTGTCGGCGGTAAAAGGAGGAGACTTTAGGATTGAATTCACAGCCGGTAAGGCGGTAAGTCGGCAGACATTTAATACCCACCTCTTCACTCTTTACCGCATCCTCAGCAGGTTCCTCTCGGCTAGAAACAACTGTGTCATCGTCGACCACGCTCTTCTGCGATTCAATGGAGGTCGTACTGGACTGTGAACTGATGACCTCTTGCGAACTCTGGGAACTGGTGCAAGTGTCCTGGCTCTGCGAGCTGGTCAACTCCTGGGACGATTTGCTGGACTGTGAGCTCTCCAACGATGAGCAAATTTCGATCTCGTCCTTGGATTTATTCTTTGCTTTTCGCGAACGCGTAGTAATCGTCTTTTTAACAAGCTTTGTTGGCTTTTTCTTTTGATCTTTGTTGTCAATTTTTGCATTCTCTTTCTGTGGATGGGAAAAAAACAATGGGGATCCATAGTTACACATAAATAATGTAAATAATTGATATGAATAATTGACAATGTTTAAAATGGAACAGATATGATGTCGATATTGTATAATCAATGATTGTCACGACACAATCATCAACACTTTCACTAGGGTACAAATTCTAAAGAGCAGGGCTCGAGATCACCCCAAAAAGTGTCTTTTGAAGCATGAAACTTGGCCTAGGACCATCACCTTTGAAACTGTCAACTTAAAAATTGGTTGCAGGACTCCTGAGATGTTGTAAAGACTTTAGTTTGCTCGAGCCCTGAAGAGCACACTTTTTTTAGAACCCCTCGTAAAACCCCAAAATCAAATGCCGACTTCGAAGAATGATTTCTTATCAAATGAACAAACAACTTAGTTATACCAGCTTTATTGTTACTTTCGATCAGAAACACTGTTGATGCGGATATTTCGGTCAACTTGACTTAAGAGCCAGTTTTTATAAGAGTCAGGCAGGTGGTGATTCATGACCCTCTCAGATTTGTTCCAAAATTTTTTTATTGGTAGATATATGTTAATAACGGACGGAAATCACATTTTCTATCCTCAATAGGGTCCGCTTTTTTTTTAGGGGCCCCTGGAATATTGGGGTCAAAATGGGCCTAAAGGGCAAAATAACCAAAATGTGGTTTTCAAATGCTGGTATTTCTGTGCGCCCTTAGTGAGCCACAGAGATTTTCATGCGTGTAAGTCTATTGGGTATTGACTTTCAGAAAATGTGAAAATTTTGGCGGCTGACTAAGGGCGCAGCCCATAGGTGGCGCTGCAAAACGCGACATTTCGAAATTACACACACCTTCAGAGAGGTTGTGTGGTTTGCGCCCTAAGTCAGCCAGGGTGTTTCATGCGTATTATGATACATTAGCACCTACTGCTTTGATTTAAAGGAAATTTACGGCGGCTGACTTTGGGCGCACAAGTATAGGGGGCGCTTTTTGCCGCCGAAAGGTGAAATTACCACCTTTTCGCACAGCAAGTTCTCCATGCGCCCTAAGTCAAAACTGATCAAACATAGCTCAACTAGTCACCCAGCATCTCTAGTACCAGTGGTTAGGAGGGTTTCATGGCTGGTTTGCGTATTAACCCTTTTTGCACCGTTTTTTGTCGGGTCACTACGCGAAAAGGCTGAAAATGGAATTTTGTTAACTTTCTCCGATATTCATAAAACTTACAGGATTAGCTCCTTTTGCACTGAGAAAGGTGTTATCAAAGTTTCTGTGGAATGCAGCAAGCCACTTTTGTTGTAGGCTGCCATTTGGCGGCAATATTGGAACTATAAAGCAAAAGTACCAGTTTTAGTGAGAGACGACAGGGAAAAAGACCACTGCTGAGAACGTTGTCAAACTGATGCGATCTGCAAAGGATGCACAAGGCGCAAAGATGTTTTCACCAGAAGAATACTTAGCAAGAGATCAAGTTATATCACAGTTCTCTCAATTTATGGCCAAGAAGAAACGAGGTGGAACACTTGAAATCCCAGAAGCTGACCCAACTGATGATGGTAGTGACAATGAGGATGAAGGGAATGAGCAGATTGATGAAGAGTTAGAAAGTGTTCAGGTAACATCAATTCCATCCGATTTGAGTGAAACAATATCCTCGACAATTTTCTTTTTACCGAAAAAGATTCTACATCGATGTTTTACCTCCAGGAATCTGATCTTCAAGCAGAGCAACATATCATAGTTGTTGAGATGATCAACGATTTTCACGAAGAAAACATGGGGGAAATGGAGTACCATGCAGGAGATTACGCAATCATACAGTGTGGAGAGAAGGCATATGTTGGGATGGTACAAGCTGTTGATGGCGAACTTTGCCACATAAAATACATGAGACGAACAGGTAATTATGGAATCGTGATGGATGATTCTTCCCCAATGGAAATCTAAAATACGACATATTTTTCAACCATATGCCCATAGTTTGATAGTATACATGTCAGTAATATTAGCTGGTACTTTTCTGTATTGCAGGATTGTATTTTGGATGGCTTGATGATGAACATGCATCTTGGCAGGACAAGGATGACATTCGCGCTAGATTATCAGCACCATCCATTGATCGCCATGGACATTACATATTCTCAAAGAAAGATGACCAGAACATGAAACTATATAAACTGTAGTTCACTGTTTAGATGTGATGATCCAGTTGGACAGTTTGGCCCTAATGGCATACTAACTATTTTGATAGTAATTTGCTAAATTTCTGCTGACATTTAAATATTGGTGAAGTTTTACACCATATTCATTGTAAAAGTGTTTAAGTTTCTGAGATACCGGTGATTTCATGGTAATTTTTGAATACTTTTGATTTTGAATAAACGGTTCATGATATAAAGGTCAAATTGCTCCTTTTTCTGTCAAATTTCAATTTTGCCACCAAGTAGCTTGCCACCTTGACCTAAAACTCACAAAAAATACTTTCTTTAACGTAAGGAAGTTATCCTGTAAGTTTCATGAATATCGGAGAAAGTTCACAGTTTACCATTTTTGGCCTTTTTGTCTAGTGTCCCGACAAAAAATGGTGCAAAAAGGGTTAATACGCAAACCAGCCATGAAACCCTCCTAACCACTGGTACTAGAGATGCTGGGGGACCATTTGAGCTATATTTGGTCAATTTTGACTTAGGGCACATGGAGAACTTGTTGTGCGAAAAGGTGGTAATTTCACCTTTTGGTGGCAAAAAGCGCCCCCTATACTTGTGCGCCCAAAGTCAGCCGCCGTAAATTTCCTTTAAATCAAAGCAGTAGGTGCTAATGTATCATAATACGCATGAAACACCCTGGCTGACTTAGGGCGCAAACCACACAACCTCTCTGAAGGTGTGTGTAATTTCGAAATGTCGCGTTTTGCAGCGCCACCTATGGGCTGCGCCCTAAGTCAGCCGCCAAAATTTTCACATTTTCTGAAAGTCAATACCCAATAGACTTACACGCATGAAAATCTCTGTGGCTCACTAAGGGCGCACAGAAATACCAGCATTTGAAAACCACATTTTGGTTATTTTGCCATTTAGGCCCATTTTGACCCCAATATTCCAGGGGCCCCTAAAAAAAAAGCAGACCCTATTGAGGATAGAAAATGTGATTTCCGTCCGTTATTAACATATATCTACCAATATAAAAATTTTGGAAGAAATCTGAGAGGGTCATGAATCACCCTCTAATAGGATCTTGCCTGATTCTTATAAAAACTGGCTCTTAAATTGATTCTCCACCACCAAAAATCAATGCATATGCCGTTTGGCCATCTCGCATTAAAGAAATCTCCCTTAAAATTGTATAGTTTATTTTTGCAGTTTTTTTGGTTACATGCAGGTGTGAGAATTTTTGCAAAGGATCCGTTATCTTAGACTATGTTAAATAGTCTACGGTAGGAAGACAAAAGACGCAGTATCTGCATAACACAAAACAAACAATGCATATTTTCATTAAGAAAATATAATGAGTCATGAAATTTTCAATTCACTGACAGTTAGAGTTTCAAAACTATGTCTACTTACATTTGTGATGTCTCCAAATGCAGCTCTTTTCTTTGCTTGCTTCATTGGCGGTGACTTCTCAGCCATTCGCTTTAGCCCACCATTGCCCTTGTTGTTTTGCTGAAAGTGAAAGATATGATGAGTCATTTGTACTATGAATTTCTTCACATTTTACAACACAAAAATGAAATTATTCGATTGATGACCGGCTTCCAGAACCAAGCTCTAAACAAAGTATTACCAGAGTTTCTCAAGGAAACCACCTTAGTATACTTCCAGATCATCATGTCGGGTCCTTTTCAAGGATTCTGTCACAAATCAGTCAGACATGTACAAAAGGAATCGCATTCGCAAAATGACACTTTGGAACTTCAGTCCTGACGATGGTACGATTTGAGAAGTCTCGCGAGTAACAAATTATGACCTATGAAGCATCTTATCTTCTTCAAATATACTGCCTTCGCTCAATTGTAAATTATGCAATAATTCAGGTGGTCACGAAGTTGGCCTTGAAATTAGCATAATCAATCAGCGATTTCGTCATCTTCGGTACATGCCCAACCTCAAATGCAGGATGTGATCACTAATTTCATTCAAAGCGTAATAAAAGGCAGCTTTGCGAAATGCAGTGTTTTCTGTGAAGGAGATGGGTTTTATATAGGCCTAGGTCATGTATAATCGCTATATATATAGACCACCATGTCCATGACCATGCATCGGCCTAGCCCTATACTATAGTCGATAGTTTACCTGCTGCTTCCCTAAAATCGGAAGATTCAAACTTCCCAAGCCAAGAAAGTTTTCTCTTGTAATTGGCATCGTTAATTCTTCTTTCTTTATGTGGCCTGATCAGAACTTTAAATCGAAGTTTCAACAGTGCTTTCGGCTGCACTGGCGACTGTTTCACTGTAAAATTGCACGCGAAAATATACAGCAGTCAGCAGAGCAGAGGATTTTACGAAAATATTTTGGATTGAATCGACGTCACTTTTGAATTATACGTGGCCCATTAGAGGTAGGGGTCATTCTGTGGTGATCAAATATAAGTTATCAGACATCTCTCTGTGGAATTTCATGAGATATTGATAGGTAAATAGATAAATAAAATCAGATGTTCTTCTCCTGCTTTCTTTGTGCTTGTTTGAATTTCGCTTGCAAATCGGCCTTAAACTGTACGACTCGTTTTGATTGGTTCTTTGACACGACGTTTAAACATTTGACCAATCAAAGCAAGCGTTGCAAAAAACAGCGTGCCTTAGTTACATCAGCTACACCTAGATGTCGCGCTATGGTCTCACAAGCCAGTGCGGAGAATGTCTCCAGCTGAACCAATTTCTGGAATCCTTTTGAGGTCAATCCTTTGTCTATAACCACTACAACCTATACATTTTCAGATTCGTAGAGACCAAGGGGAGACGTTTAAAGCACTTTCGATGGATTTTATTTGACAGATGCAACTAGGTGGCGCTACCTTTTGTACCACACATACATTAGAGCATCCTGAGGAAATCAGGGGTTAATGTTCGCTTTTCCGGCCCAGCACACAAGGCCGGAGAAGCGAACATTAACCCCTGATTTCCTCAGGATGACACTAGAGAAATAGTATGAAATCGGTCAGAAATAGGCCTAGCAGATCGGTCGAGTAGATACCGGTACGTTGATAAGAGGCTTTCACAGAGTCTCTCAACAAGGCCTACCGGTATCTACTAGATTATTTGTGCCATTTTTTACTCCAATAAAAGAGATTGTCAGAGTGTATTTCAAGTCTGTTCCCAAAAATTTTCCTATAAAACTAAGTGTTTAAAAAAATACGCGCACTATCTGTGGTCTCATTGGCCAGTGGGAACGCCATGTTTTGAGCATACAGAAGACTTGTTCACGTCAAATGTTGTTCACTTCCTGATTTCGCTGATGAGTCATATGATAAGTCAAGAGCAGGCCCCTGGATAGCTTTGGTGTTTCTACATTCACAAAGTAGATTTGGAAGACAGAAGAGGCTACCAATAAGTTTTTGAACCCTTTTTCGAGAAAACTTCGCAGTCACTGCGCAGGTAAGGGGATTCAACTGCTGAGACTCTTGTATTGATCATTGACCCATACTAATCGCTCGTACTCATGATTTGTACACTCAAAAGTGAAAGCAGCCAAAGTGAAACTGTAGCACAGGGATGATATTTCATAGAAGTTCATGTTTCACTTTCAATGATCAATGCCAGTGCGGTTTTTGTTAAGTTTCATGACAGATGAAAAGTGCGGCATGAACTTGCATCTTACAGCATCCTTTAGGGAAAGCGGCACAATCCTTCCCCTGTAACCTTGAAACTAAGGCATACTACATAATGTGCAAAACACCCATTGAATTACACAAGCCTTTGGACCTTAAGGTCCTAATTTCTGGAATTTCATCTTTTAACTGAACAGACATTATACTTCAGCAAAATGCCTGCTGAGACTCTTGTATTGATCATTGACCCATTCTATTCGCTCGTACTCATGATTTGTACATTCTAAAGTGAAAGCAGCAAAAGTGAAACTGGAGCACAGGGATGATATTTCATAGAAGTTCATGTTTCACTTTCAATGATCAATGCCAGTGCGGTTTTTTAAAATTTGATGACAGATGAAAAGTGCGGCATGAACTTCCATCTCATAACTACGAACGCCCGGAATGGTCATTCAAAATTCAATATTGAATTTTGAAGTGTACACCCTTGTCGGAAAGTTTAAGGACACCAGTTTTTTACAATTTTCTCAAAAACTACTGGGCCAACTGGAACCAAAGTTTTATCATATCTGGATAAACTTCTTTGGTATTATTTGCAATAGGTTTGGTTTTTATTATCAATTAGGTAAAAACGTTATGGCCGTTTTTCCAGAGGCATGTTTTTTTTACTTTTTTGTCTGCAAGTTTTTCTGCCGTTTTTTTGCAACATCATCTGGACACAATAACCAAAGCAACTTTAAGCACAGATTTGTTGTTAAAAAATTTTTGGAAAGCACCACTTTTTGAGGTTTTTGTCCCCAAAAATACTCCCAATTGCTATGACTTTTCAGCAACTCTCGTAATGACCCCTCGGACCAACGGCATTGTCTGCCTGGGTTTGGTAACTCCTATTGATATGGTAATACTCTGGTCAGGAACTTTCTCCACTTGAGTGAATCAGACTGTAACTGAACTGTGTCCTACCACAGTGTGTAGGCTGAAAAAGTCAGGGCAATGCAATTGGAGCGATTCAAAAAATGTTTTACATGATGGAGTTCTTGTCATACTGAAGAAGTTTTGGTTGCTACACCAAATTCTAAAAGCTAACTCGACTGGTGCACATTAGGTTCCGTTTAAATTTGTAATGAGTGTGGGAGGTAGGCCTCCACATACTACTACAGTGTTTACCATCTCGTTCTGCTTCTGCGCATTTCTCTGTGTTATTGTGATCAAAAATTATTTTCAAAGTCTGGGGGGGGGGGGGGTACCAGTATATGGATGACTGTGGCCTTGGTATTTCATTGCAAACACTGCACTGCGACTTTGATGAGCAAAATAAGATAAAAAGATAATAATGTAGCACACAACTGTTTTTATTTTTATCACCACAACTACAGCTCAAACTACTTCCTGGTCAGCTCGTAATATTCCATTCAGTCAAAACAGTCAGTAGCGAGTCCACCCTCCTTCAGCATCAACGACTGCTTGCATCCGTCTTGGCATCGACTGCACTAACCCATCCCAATACTCTGCCCCAAGCGTGTTCCATATTTCCATAATTCGCTCCAACAGATTATCACCATTACGCACCCCTTCATAATTAAAATTCTGGACCATCACTCCCCAAGCATTTTCAATTGGGTTCATATCACAGCCCTTGGGAGGCCAGTCAATGACAGCAAAGGGCTGCTCCTGCAGGAACGCTGTAATGTTTCTTGCCGTGTGGATAGGGGACCTGAAAATGAATGTTGTAAGCAAGTATCAATCATAATGTTGCGAATGCAGGATGTCCCAATATGTTATGAATGGGAGAACAGCATGGTAAAACACAAACTCATGGGAAAGTTTTATAACCTGCTTGGTTGACCGAAATTACTCCTGCCATACAAATTATAAAAAGGAATCGAAAGTGGGTTTGGTAGAGTTCAGCTTTTGTGTTTGACCTTGGGTGAACTGAACATCTTGCCAGTTGCTTGTTCAAACTTATCAGAGCTGATTTTTATAAGGCCTACCTATCATGCTGATAAATGAATCCATCTGGGAAGTGATGGTGCATATCTGGAAGACATCTGTCTAGTATCTCACGATACTGTATCTGGTTGAACCGTCCCTGTATCCTTTGAAGAGTTCCGTTGCCTCGGTCATTCATCCAGCCCCAGATTAACACTGTGAACCTCCCACTCCGCTGGCATGTCTTGATGTTGTTTGCGTTGTAGCGTTCACCCTGAAGCCGACGGCACCAGACCTGCCCATGTCTTCCAACCTCAAATGACTTTTCGTCTGTAAAAACTACTCTCCTCCATTGTTCTATTGTCCAATTAAGATGATCCTGAAAAGAAAATAAGGCGCTGATTATGTATTGTTTTCTGTGTTTGCACGAGCATGAGATAATTTCATCTTGAAACACAGGGGAGGGGAAATGCCAGATTTCCAAGTCCGTCTCATTGGGTTTTTTCAGTCATTCAAAACTCCTGTGTCTTTGATGATATTAATAAAACAATTTTAGTGTTCAATGGAAACAAATGTAGGCATAATTTTAGAAACTACACTTTGTATAAATCATCTTACTTGGGCAAATTGCAAGCGCTGTCTTCTATGGGCATCACTTAGGATATCTTTCTTGGCAGCAATACGTCCCATCAAGTTTGCCTGGCGCAGCCTCTCTCTTATTGTCCCCCGGCTGATTCTTGTCCCCTGCTGGTGTAGCTCATCCTGGAGCTGCCTTGGGAGGAGGAAGGGGTCTTGTTGGACTCGACGCACCAAAGTCCGATCTTGCCTCTCAGTTGTGGATCTTGGCCTTCCTGCTCTCTCTCTCACTCTTGTGTTGCCATCAGTTTGTTGTCGATTTACCCAGGTGGACACAGCAGTCTTGCTGCATCCTAAGTGGTCTGCTATATTTCTATAGGATAACCCATTTTCTCTGAGTTCTAATATGCGATTTTTTTGCAAGTCCGTTAACTGGTTGTCTCCCCTATGCTTCATGGTGACATAAATCAAAGCCCAGGAATAAATAATTACTTTTAACTATAAAGGCATGGTCCGCAATGGACAGCAATCCCCGGGACAGCAATAATGGGCATAGGGTTTAGCTTGTTGCTTAAATACACAGGACAAGGAATGTTTACAGTAGAAAGAAACAGCACTGCAATTGGTTTGGCCTGTTGTCTGTGATGAGGTAATCTGAAATGGGTTGAGGCCCTGTGCCAGGTGCACATCATATTGTTTGATGTGGTCAGGTAATCTGACCTGGGGTGAGGATTTGGCTGGAGTGCACATCAATCATTGTGAGCAATAACCACTGTAATGGTCATTGGGCCAGTGTCAAAAGGTGTCATCTTGGCCAGCAAAATATCATTGAGAAAATGGAAAAAAACTGTATTTTTTCCTAAAAACCCTTGACCAAACTTAAAAATTTTTGCAAGAAGTTGGTTTTAGTTGATGTGCCCAAATGATGTTGCAAAAAAATGGCAGAAAAATCTGCAGACAAAACAGTTAAAAAAAACATGCCTCTGGAAAAACGGCCATAAAGTTTTTACCTAATTGATAATGAAAACCAAACCTATTGTAAATGATACCCAAGAAGTTTATCCAGATATGATAAAACTTTGGTTCCAGTTGGCCCAGTAGTTTTTTAGAAAATTGTAAAAAACTGGTGTCCTTAAACTTTCCGACAAGGGTGTACAACCCTAATTCATACTAGCCAATCAGATCCTGCGTATCTTGCCGCTTTGACCAATCGTGCAAGAGTAAAAAAGAGAAGTTTGTTTTATGCATGTGAGATAGCAAAACGTAATGTATCATTGACGAATATGGACCGCAGGCTCCCATAAAACTGTGCGGTGATCTCAACACCCGTCTGCCAAGGGACGCTATGATAGATAGTAACTGGGCTACGGAGAAGTGTTTCAATGCTAACAGTGTTCTCTTGTACGATTTCATTGCTGCGAATGAACTGAGTGTTGTGGACTTCAAGTATAAACAACAAGTCCAATACACGTACTTTTTTCATAAATCTCGGACTTTCACATGGATTGATCACATCTTGGCCAACACCCACGATGTTGCTTCTGTCACAGAATGTAGGATCATTCCGGAGGAGAGCAACAACGTTAGTGACCATCTACCAATTACAATGAAATTCAAACTGCGCATGAAAGCAGGGGCTCCCAAAACTGACCGGGGAATTCGCTATGTTCCTCCACCTAAGCAGGATTGGACTAACAATAAAGACTCGTATGCTCAACTCCTTGCGGAAACACTTGAACGCGTGCCAGTCTTTTGTGTGCGCCCGGGTGAAAACCGCGAATCAATTCAGTCTCGCATTGACCAATATTGTGACACTATTATTGACTCCATGCATGTTGCGCTGAAGGAATCGAACTGTGAACGTGTTGCTAGGCCCCGTCGAAAGTATTGGTGTCCTGAAATGACCCAGTTAAAGAAGCGGAAATCTTTTTGGTGGAAACTGTGGGTAAATAACGGCCGCCCCCGAAGTGGCCCTGTCTTTGACTGTTACAAAAATGTGAAAAAACAGTATCGCCAGTCGTCGCGTCTTCTAATTCAGCAAAGGCTGAATAACCGGGTTATTCGTATCGCGGATCAATACAAGGAGACTCGCAGTCGTGTTTTCTGGAGCTCCATTAGACAGAGTCGGAGCCCTCAAAATGTGCCGTCTCTGCTCACTGTCTCCGACTTCATGGCTCATTTCAGTAACATTATGCATGATGAGAAAAAAGATATGACGAAACGGCAACTCTGTATTGAAACTGAAGTTAAGGACTTTTACTCTCAAAAACTCTGCCACTGTTTTCAGCTCATGTGTTTCTTCTGAAGAAATTAAAAAGAAAGTCCTTGGTCTACGCAAGGGTTGTGCCCCGGGGCAAGACGGTATCACGTCGGAGCAATTGGCATACGGTTGCTCAGCTGGCCTGATCGGACACCTCACGGCGCTGTACTCTACAGTCTTCTCCAGGCATGTCGTTCCGAACTGTTTCAGAACCGCGGGGTAATTATCCCATTGTTAAAGAAACCTACTCTCAATCCGAACTTATACCGAATAGCTACTGCCTATAACCTTGGGATCTGTTTTTGCTAAGTTAGCTGAGCTGCTTGTGAAACCACAGGAGGAGGTGGATCTAAGTGACTGTCAATATGGTTTCCGCAAAGGGAGAGGTACAGAATTCTGTTCTGTGTTACTTAATGATGTATCCATGTACGCAAAGGAGAAATGTTCCCCCTTATACGCGTGCAGTTTGGACGCCGAAAAATGTTTTGACAAAATCTGGCACGCAGGCCTCCTTTTCAAAGTGATGGATAAATTGCCTCCGGACAATTGGATGTTTCTTTATGAATTTTACTCTTGTTTGAATGCTGAGATCCGTTGGAACGGCTGTCGAACCCCAGTCTTTCCAATAACACGAGGAACCCGTCAAGGCAGTGTTTTATCTCCACTTCTTTTTAACATTTTTATTGATGACTTGTTACGAAAACTTGAATGTCCTGGTCCCGGTGGAATACGGATTGGTGCTACTGTCTTAAAATGTTTTGCCTATGCCGATGACATTACTTTGCTGAGTCTGACATCCACTGGCCTACAATATCTTATTGATCTTTGTGACTCGTATGCCAAAGAATGGCGATTTTTCTTCGGGATCAAAAAGTCAAAGTGTATGGTGATCGGTAAATCAATACTTAAGAAAGACCCTGAATGGGCTATTTCTGTATGTGTGATGGAGAACTCGGACTCCTTGGACATATTAGGTGTGGCTTTCGAGAAAGTCGCCAGTGGACATAGACATGTTGAAAAACCGCGCGCGTTCTTGTAGAAATGCCTACTTTAGTTTAAGTGGCTGTGGTATGTGTTATCCAGGTCTCTGGACTGGTGCGAAAGTGAAACTTTGGGAGAGCGTGTGCTCTCCGTCACTATTTTATGGTATGCACACAATTGATCTGAGTCGGGGCAATTTTCGGAAACTGGAAAAGTTGCAGGGTTCCCTGATCAAACGATACTTTGGTTTATCGAAATTTTGTCATCATAGCCCTCTATTAAGGGCATTAGATATTGACAACCCGCGGAAAGTAATCGAACAGAAGCAAATTGGACTTTTAAGAAGATTCTCTCCATCGATTGTAAAGCACGAGACGTCGTCATTGGCACGAGAAAAATTAAGGGTACCCTGTGTAACCGAGTGTTTAGTTCGTCGGGCCTCTCTGCCGCCAATGTCCTGTTTGTAAATCCAACATGTGGGCCTAGACGTATCACCAGGGAGGAGAATGGAATTGTCGATTCGGTAAAAACCTCATGTGCCAATCTAAACCGGAAAAGCCATAAACTATTGAAGCTTTTACTTTCACCCTTTTGATCGCTTTTTTTTGTGTGACGTAGTACGTTTGACCTATGACCCGTCTATTTGGGGACCCGTCTGTCTGTCAGGACTGTTTCAACATGTCCAAAACCGTTTGTAGCCGACCAAATAATTGTGAAATTGAGCATTTATCTCAGGGAGTATACAGATAAAGAGGCCTTATACTTAAAAATAAAAATAAATTATCTGTAGGGATTTTTGAAATACTATTTTCACGGTAGCGACTCCTTTTGCTCCGCGTTCCCGACTAAAAGACGCAATTTTCTTGTCGAGGCAATTAATTTTTTATATCAGCATTAGCTCATATATTTTCCATGTGTATGAAGGTCTATTATGTCGTCAGTTTATTAATGATCGCCTTAAGGTAAATTGTTTTGTAGACTGATTAGTCGCCCTTTTCGCCGATTCAATATGCCATGAATAATGCCAAGTGTCAAAACATTATTTACATCTTATTTGCATGACAAACGTTATTCGTTGACCAATCAAATATGTTTTAGTGTGACCAGGGGTATGCAAGCGACCATAGAAGCGCACAATGACCCCTGGGTGAACGAGGTTGGCGGCACAATCCTTCCCCTGTAACATTAGAGGGCATAATGCATAAGGTGGAAAACACCCGAAGAATTACACCAGCCTTTGGACCTTTCCATCTTTTCTTACAATGATGGGGTGGAAGTTAAACCTCATGTCAAACAAATTATTTCTTTTTGTACACATGAACTTGATGGTAGGTCCTAATTTCTTGAATTTCGTTTTTAACTTCAGACATTAGACTTCAGCAAAATGCCTTCCGATCACTTTCAATTCAGCTTTCATGACCCCATTGATCTTGAATGCACAATCACAGTAATAGTGTACAAGGCAGTATCAAGACTTACACCAATAGCCGGACTAAGGCCAGGCACAGCGAGGCCAAATGCAGACAGGGTCAGGGTAAGTCTACAAAAATCACTTAAAGCTGACGAGTCGAATATACATTCCAGAATAATGTCAAAGCGAGCATTCCGGAATATTCCTGATGTGCATTTGAATCTTCTGCTCAATATACTCATACCCCGTGCACAACTCGAAAGCGAGGCATTCACTGCAGACACCGTAGGGTGCACTTCGAGTGAAAGCGTCCAGAGATCACGTATATTCCGGACGAAAAAGTCTGAATGCGATTCTGTGACTCAGTGGCCTCCGAACCGTATTGATGAGGTTTTCCTTTTTAAAACATCGAATATGCTGCAAGAGAAATTCACCGAAAGCAATGGTTTCTTAAAAAATAATCACCTACATGTACATGTAAGATGTCTACAGAGAATTCCTTGCTTTCGATTTCACTGGAGGTAATGGGTTTATTAAGTAGAAGACCCAAATGCGCATCACGAACATTCCCGGCCATCGCCATTTCTAGGGAATATTCGACCCGTCAGCTTTAAGTTCCATTACAAATGTGTCTAGAAAAACCAACCTTTCCGTTGAGTAAATTCTAGTTACCGTCCCATGGGAGATCTTGTAATGTGGGAGTTACACTCTAATGATATTTTGCCTACTAGTCATTCAGTCTGATTTGAATGGGTGTTGAATTTTTATCCCTTGATGCCGGGCAACATGCACAAAAATCATGGTTCCACAGCTAGGCTTGTTTGCGATAGGTCCTTCAAAAATATTGACACAACAAAGATCATATTGTAACGAGGTCTTCGTGTTAAAAAAAAGATGTAGTTGATGAAATCTAAAGCAATTCCTGACCTTTAGGCCAGAGACCTCTATTAAAACCTGTGTACATTACATGTACATTGTTGTGCATAAGTTTTGGTAAAAAAAGTACACATTGGACCAATCAATCTGCACAAAATTTTATATGTGTCAAGAAGAACCCTTTGCCAATAGCATAATAAAGTTTAAAAACATTCCAATACCGATTGCCTGAGAAAAAGAGATTTCCGTACACCATATCCATCAAAACGTCACTGGCGCATTGATATGGCCCTGTCAAAGTACAAGTTCTAAACTGACCAGTGAGACCACATTTTCTTAAATATATTATCAAAAAGCATATTTCTGTGATGGCCTAACTCTGTAGATTAAGAATCAACCACAGATTGAGAATTAATTCCACTTTGGTCCATCCCAGCCATGTATTTACCACAACTTGGCATTTTGATAAACTCTATGTGACTTGTGCCACACTTCCGGTCGTGGATGAATACATGTCTCTGCCCTTTAAGTGCTTTTTTGGCCATTTGTGACACTTGATATTGGAATTAGGCTGGGTAGAAATTTGACCGTTTAACAGTTTTCTGAAGTCGCTTTTTATAACCTTTACCAAACTGGCAGCACATCGACACCATTATAGATATCTGACAGAATATTTCATCATCTGTTTTTAAGGATGCAAATTTATTTCAGTCAGGTTTCAAGTAAACGCCTTGAGAGTTATTCATTAAGTGTCGAAATTTTTGGCCTGACTGTTAGATATACTGCAACCACCATTGCATCAGACACGTTTGAGGTAGTGACATTGGTATTTCTTCCAGAAACTGGTTTCAGTGCTAAAACCCCTCGTTCTTGCATCCTCGAGGATGCAAATTTATTTCAGCCAGGTTTGAAGTGAACGCCTTCAGAATTATTCATTCAGTATCAATTTTTTTGCTGACTGTTATATATACTGCATTGCAACCACCGTTTCTGACAGTGAAATTGGTATTTCTTCCAGGAACTGGTTAAAATGCTAACCACCGACGACCTTCTCGTGAATCCAAATCCTACAAGAACACTGCAGACTCTTGATAGGCCTAACATACGACTTGACACGCAACCAGCAACAAATGTTTACCGAAACCTCCATGTTCAACAAGGAACATCATCGTTCGCAGTCCTAGCGATTGAACATGGTGCTGAGGTGTGTCATTTTTTCAATTACAGTAGAAAGCTTTTGGGTTATGCACAAGATGGCCTTATGGCAAGTTTTCGAGATTCAACCATTTGGAATATTCGAGTCAGATTTGAACGCCGCCGGAAACAAAATCATAACGAGAAGAAACCAGTGCCAGTACCTCGTCCTCCAGTAGTTTTGACCCGTACCGGAATTGATGAAGTACTTGAAAAGGGAATGCCCAAGTTTCAAGAAATTGCGAAGCGTCTCCGAGAAGGAATTATGGCCAGCGGAAAGTTTGCCAAAAACTCGAGCATGATCACTCGAGGAACAGAGCTGATTCTCCATATTGAACAAGATATTGAGAAGGGGGTTAAAAAAGCAGTTGAAAAAGAAGGTGCGCATAGTCTCGAGAGAAAGATTCCAATCGTGTCCACATTATTTGGCCTGGTCTTCGGAGCTATGCGCTTGAGAGAAGGTGACTTTGCAGGGGCATTTATGGAGGTGGCCTCGGGGGTCGCTGCTGATATCCCTGGATATGGTGAGTACAAGACTGTTTTTATCTCTTCACCATGTGACAGAAAAATGTGCATACTTTTACTTGATGACTTTCATATACCGTAAATTATGGCAGAACCTGTGACACTAAAGTATTGGGGCCAGAATAGGAGGCTTGGCAGGGAAAAGAATGTGCGCTGATGATCACTCAATAAAGGGCGTCAACTTATTTAATTGTTGATTCTGTCCAATTTGCTGCATAAAGCCATTCGGGAATGGGAATACTGTATATAATACTGATGCAGTGACTGAGGTCATAGACTGTCAAAAAGCTGACCGAGGTTGAATAAATTTCGCGATCTCCAACGAGAATTTGTGACTTTCACGAGACTTATTACTGCATGTGCATATTTTCCCATTTACTGTTCACTCGAACGCATAAGCGACAGGCTAACAGCAAAACTATAAGAGGAATCTTTCTTAGGCGAATATTATTGTTAATAAGGTAAAATGGGGTAACTGTAGCCCCTTTTTCACCTATAACCTATAACCTTTGGTTACGCAAGAGTCAGATTCACTAAAACTGGCCAGTACCTTGCAGTGCCACCTCTTCCAATTTTACAGCCAGCAATTCAGGGCACTTAATCTAAAACAATGCCTCTGGGAGACAATACAAGACTCGTGGTCAGGGGCTACAAATACCCCGTGGCCTTGGGGTATTTGTAGCCCCTGACTAAAATTTAAAATTGCATGTTTTTTTATGAATGAGAACATATTTTTCACAGGTTTATGGTCTTTGTTAGCAATAACGGTTTCAATATCATTCCAATCCAGGTTGGCGACGAGATTTATCTGGTATCAAACGATATTTATTGAACGCATTTTAAAAGTGATGTTCGATGCAATCACTTACCAACAATTTAAACAATATCGTCGCAAATCAGACTGATTTTAAACTGGTGTAAAAACACAAAGTTCTATTTATCACATCTGTTGTACATTACACCTTGTGTCAGACAACAGCTTGTGATATTCTAAATTGACTGACGGTCTTGTCGTGCGCCATTAAAAAACTGTAGTTTCAGTTCGAAAAAATTCGATCCCAACTTTTTTTGTGCATGTGTCTGATTTGTTTACTTCTTATAGCCAAAGCTCTTACATAACATGTTGCATAATCCAAAACTATTTATTTTGTGATACTCAAGAGTCACCGCTTTCATATCCATGCTTGGGTTGGCTGAATCATAGTTCCATGGTTACCGGAATAAAAATCAAAAACATTGCCAGGGGCTACAATTATACCGGGGCTACAAATACCCCACATTACCTTACATTGCATATAGACGGATTCCAAAAAGTTATCTCAGTGTCTGAAAGCCATTGAATGAGAGAATAAGACGGAACAAACTAGCTGAAAAGCGCTGATGCCATCAATATATAGTATGGTCAAAAATTTTCCCAAAGTATTAACCACAAACTCTTTAAACAACCAAAACTTTGGCTTAATATTATGACGATACAATTTCTGATCAAAAGCCACGACTGAATTCTGAAAATACCAACTTGGCATGAGTCGCGGCTAAAAGATTGGAAGTGCCACACGTGGATTTTTATCATAAATAGTAACAAAGGTTTACACTTTGAACACCAATTCGTTTCACAAACAATGATTCCTTCGAATTAGCTCTGATGTCCACTTTAATCAGTGTTTTCATTACAGGTACAGCAGCATCTCTGGTCATTGATGCTGCCCTGCTTGGTAAGGACATTGCTAACACAATCGCTGATGAAAAGAACAAGAAAAGGCTAGCAGAAAGTGACATTGCGGAAATAAAAGAAGAAAATAAACAGATAAGGGAAACCTTGGCAGGACTGTTACCTAGATCAGAATTATATGGCTTAGGCACCGAAGGGTACTTTGACGAGTCTGACCTTGCTGTAGTTGATGATATTATCAAGATTCATGTTAACTGCGGAGAGTTAATTGATGGTATACAGGTAGAGTACAGGCATGGAGGGTTGGGAAACCACCATGGAGGCCACGGTGGTGAAAGGCGCACGGTCCACCTCAAGAATGGTGAGCATGTCACAACCGTCAAAGGGTCATTATTTATCGATTTCAAGAAGCGATCAATAATCAGCAGCCTCACATTCATCACCGATTACGACAATGAGTACACCTTTGGTTCTCCAAAGGGACGCCCTTTTGAGTTTGAAATGTTGGATGGTACCCACTTGGGTGCCATTCAAGGATGTGATTTCTTCTCGGGAAGAAAAAAGGCTGTACCTGATTGGGAACAATATATTGAATTGTTGCCTGCAATCAGGTTTGTTTCCACGTACAGCGCAATTGACTTCGCATAGATGTGTGCAGGATGGAAAACTGCATTGAATTCAACTGCGCCTTGTAGGATGACGTTTTCTGCAACCTTTTTTTATAAATACCCAAGAAATGTAGCAAAATTACCAACTATTAGATGAAAAGTTACTGATTTTGACACTCCGAACAAATCCGTATCACCCAAGTCACTGTGATATGAGAGATGAGGTTCATACGTTAGGGAAAAAATCTTGTGCCAATCCCATTGTCCACAGGTTCTTTTCCATCATACCTCTTACTCCAACAGTCACGAGGGGAGATTCTTGTGTGGTTTGAAGGCCTTATGGTGCCATTGTGCCTTTTAACAGTTTTGATGATTTTTGAATTACGCCCGGCCCCAGGGGGCGTTTCTTGTGAAAAAACTACTTTGGCTTTATCTCATGAATGCTGCCAGCTAAAATCATGTAATCTTTACTGTCGACACTGCTCATGAGACTACATCACATAACAGGCTACCCGGGAATTCGATGTGATCTACGTTTTAAAGTCACAGGGATCAAAAAGTGTAAATTTACCACACTTTGTTTCCCGAGCATAATTCCTCGGCCCCTGCGCGTACGTCATGTGAAAATCTACTTTTGGTTTAAGGAATTGAACCCGAGGCGGAGGACCTTGGTTGAGTTACCAAGACACTCGAGGGTGGAGCTAAAATACAGTCCAAACCCGAGCCGACAGCCGAGAGTGTCTTGGTAACTCAACCAAGGTCCGAAGCCGAGGGTTCAATTTCTATTCTAAAATACCTCAAACTTAAAAAGATAGGCCACGAAATAACTTGAATATGTGCGAATTTGGCAAATTCCATCCATCGCCTGCCCGGAGCGCCGGTAGCGCCGTTGTTTACATTATGTTACGGCAGCCCGTATAGGAAGTCCGGATCGGCTCGCTCAAGTGACGCTAAAATCCGCGCAAATGGGCTATTTGGAGCGTTTTTCTCAGCAAATATGTGTAGTGCTCATTAAAAAACTTAGGGTGGTTGATGCTTCCTTGGCTGATTTGTGTTTGAAGCAGTGTTTTGAGAGCCTCAAACTTCTGAAGTGAGCTGTGTGCATGGTTCCACATTTTAGTGCAACCCGAGGGAACTTTGGTAGAGCATCTTGGTTGCGTGTCCAAAACACTCCACTCTCAGAACGAGGCTTATGCATTTTCCATTTAAAAGTTGACTTTACGGTACCAAGGTATTTTAGAATATATCTCATGAATGCGGCTAGCTGAAATCATGAAATTTTTACGCGGCTGAGGAGCTTTCATAACATAATACCCGATATCTTTTTCAAGGTCACAGAGGTCATATAGCATAAAATACTCGTTACTAGTTCTGGTCACCCTACATGGATATCGATAATTAGGTTGAGCATTTAGTATCTTCCGTTTAAACTCAATTTCTGTGTCAGGAAACATACACTTGAAATTCGCAAAAGCCTTTCAGTCTGTGGGAGCAGGTCTTCTGATCTCTTGATAAGATAATAAGCTTTTCAAGTCATACTATACCACGATTATTCAACTTTGTAGGTTTATTCTTGATATGATCGGAGGTTACAAGAGGTGAATTGTTAACTTTTCAAATACCGGTATGAAGAGCCCTAATTGATCGACACAACCTATATCGTTGAAGAAAACAAAATACGTGACCTTTGTCGATGAAGGACTTTTAAATGATCTAATTTCTCAATGGGGTTTGGGGATTTCTTCTCTCTGATCTTGTGACATAACATTACATGTTAACCATTAAGGCTCCAAAACATCCGGAGGGGCGTACATATTTGAGGTAAGGTAAATGGGGTAATTGTAGCCCCTTCTTCACCTTTAACCTAGGTTACGCAAGAGATTTCCCAGCAGATTCACAAAAACCGGCCTGGATCTTGTAGTGGCACCTCTTCCAATTATATTGCCTGTTATTCAGAGCATTTTATCTAAAACAATACTTCTGAGAGGCAATACAAGACTTGTGGTCAGGGGCTACAATTACCTGTGGCTTTGGGGTAATTGTGGCCCCTGACTGAAATTTCAAGTTACTTGTTTTTTATGCATAAGAACACTTTTTTACAGGTTTATGGTCTTTATTTGTAATAAAACATTTAGTATTATTGTCATCTAAGTTGACCACAGTTTTTTGCTGGTATCAAACAGTATTTATTGAACACATTAAGTGATGTTCGTTGCAATCACTTACCAACACTTTAAACAATATTGTCGCAAATCAGACTGATTTTAAACTGTTGTAAAAACGCTAAGTTTTATTTATCACATCTGTTGTACATTACACCTTGTGTCAGACAGCAGCTTGTGATATTCTGAATTGACTGACAGTGTTGACGTGCGCTATTAAAAACTTTAGTTTCAGGGATGGGTCATGTATCAACCCCAATTATTACTGGCATCACTTTAATGGTAATGCAGTGTACCATGAGAAATGCTGCTATCTAGTCAATGGTGTGGCTTTGACTAGAGACACCAGTAGCTTTGAAAATATTTTATTTCGAAATAATGTTAGAGAAACTAGTATGAAACCTCAAATGTATCATTGTTGGTACATAAATGGTTACCATTGTATCTGTTGTATCAAATCAGATAGATTTATGATCAAATGATATAATTGAGGTATATGAATAAAAAAATTAACCTAGCATTTTCATGGTTTATGACAAGATATATTCAGCTATAGGGGCTACAAATACCCGGAACCAACGGGTTACAAATACACCGAGGGTACCTTGGTCAGAAAAGTGTCTCTGAAAAATTTACTTTTGATAATGACATCAAATGCCGCATACAACATTCTCTACACTCAATACTGATCACCTGAACCAAGTTTCAAATATATCAATGCTCTGTGTGGAAGTGTGGAAAATTCAGACCTGTAAAAAGTTCAATCCAAAATTTTTTTGTGCATGTGTCTGATTTGTTTACTTCTTATAGCCAAAGCTCTTACATAACATGTTGCATAATTCAAAACTATTTATGTTGTGATACTCAAGTTCATATCCATGCTTGAGTTGGCTGAATAATTCCATGGTTACCGGAATATAAATCAAAAACATAGTCTTCTTGATGACATATATGCATTTTGTTCTATTTGTGATCATGTGATTAAGTGTAGTTAGGGGGGAAGTCAAATAGGATAAACGGCGTCTGGTCCATGTTAAAAACACGGCCAAATTCTCTCTCAAACTGCCCAATTAATGCTGTGATGGTTGCCTTGAAATTATGGACGCGCACCGCAGCGTTTTCTGGGAGAGTGGTTGTATTCTTGTTTTTCTGGCGCAAAGAGATGTGCTTTCGTTCCATGAAACCTTCGACCCATGGAACAGATGCTTGAAATTCAATCATGACTGGTCGATGTTGAATAAGATCATCATGTCTTTCTTGAGGTAGACCATTAACCTATTCCTGGAACAGGACTGTCGCCTTTTCTTGTAGATCTAAGACAGCCACAGGTAGGCCCTTGTGGCGTTGCTCGAGGAACCAGATCGGCAGCTGATCTTCAACCTCTTGCCATAGGCCCTGATGTTCACCCCTTACATTTCTGCGTTTCTCCTTCTTTCTCTCTAATGCTGCCTCTAGTTCGAGTAAGCGACATTTCCGCATGGTGTGAACTGGTATTCGGTAGTGGTTTCCGTATTCTTCCATTGAAGCAACTCGTCCATCCACCAATGCATCTTCAAGATTTCTTAGATGCAGAATCTTTTCCTGTACCATGTAACTGCGCAAACGCTTTGGTAAAGGTTCCTCGGCCATTCCTGACGTTATACTGGACTGAGAATGGAATCCAACCAGCACCTTATAGATGGCCAATGCAATTTCTCCTGACAAACTATATCTCCCCTTGAGACTGAACCTGAAAATTACATAGACCTAGCAGAGATATATCAAAATATCAATAACCACCTGTTAGTAATGGTCACCATTGGAAATGTACAATTCTAGTAGCCAATGGAATATCAATGAGAGTTTTGATGCATGTCAATAGCTATATCAATATTGTATCTTTGAGAGTTTTGTGTGTTGTTTGTCTTAGTGAGGAAAAAACAGCACTTTGAGACACCGATCTGGGGAAGATATCCACTTGCATTGTAAATTAATCGAATAGGAATTGTTGTTTTAATTAGCATGTATGGTTGTGTGACTTATGTGGTAGTTAAGGTCGTATGCACATCCTGTATATAATGCCCCAAATGCTCATCGAGCTGTTGATCTGTACGATATACGTATTTGCATGATTGTACGAGTATGAAATAAATACGCATGCTGTTATCGTGCCTTATTTACAATACACGCTCCATTGACAATTGACAAGCACTCAAGCTGACTTGATGTATGAAGTGGGTCGCAGAAGAATATTCACAATGCAGAATCGGCAATAGCCTCTCCGAGGGTCTCCGATCTCTCAGAGTCAAGCCACCACGGAAAGACTGGAGGCCACCTTTAAATCGGGTATTTGTGAGACACCGCACATCTGACTAACGGCTTCCTCTACACTAGCTGTGGCTATGATGTGCTCAAAAATCAAAGAAATCAAAGCTTGGCCATTATATACATCACAACTTTGCGTTTTCGTTCAAACACTACTGACGGAGGTTCAATATCTGTGTGACAGCCTGAACATGACTCCTTGTGTCCTGGCAAAGTCTCGCCAGGGTGAAAAGCTGCATGTTTAATGCACGGTCGAAAAAGGTACCAACTACATTGGCAGTGTTTTATTGGTTCTGACATCTCCAGATATCAATTATAATAATGTATCAATTTGGGTCATTTTTGGATGGCTGTTCAGGGCAAACACGAGCGTCGCTAAGATGCTGAAAATTTTGGAACGTATTGATAGATACATAATCTGATTGATGCTAAAGCGAAATATAGATATCAATGGTCGATGGATTTGACGTAAAATCAAGGACGTTGTAGAGAGAACATAGATATACAATAACATAAAATTTGGTTGCAATCCGACTTTATTCAATTTTCAAGATGGCTGCCTGGCGGCCATATTTGAGTAGAATAGAGGGCCCCTAGATGTATGTTCTCACAAGTTTAGAACCTTCTAGCTCAAATAAAAAAACGAAACGTGCCACCTATCGATGATTTAGTGAACTTTGACCTATGTGACCTTGAAAAGTAGGTCAAATAAAAAATCCGGGTGATACGTCATTTAACCTTATTAGATTCACCCACCATAAAAATTTCATCACTCTACGTACAACCATTGGCTTCAAAAAGGCAAACAAACTATTTCCAAGATGGCCGTCTGGAGCTGGAGGCCAGAAAGTAGGTCATATTGCGAAAAAGAAAAATATGTCTGGGCATATTGCCCAAAACTACCATCACACCAAGTTTTAGCCATCTAGCCCTAGCGGTGACGAACCGTGCTCCGCTAACGGACGACGACGGACGACGGACGCCACGGTATCGTATAATCTCCTCAGAGGAGAGCTAAAAAAGAATACATAAGATGACTCGGAAGATAGCTGATATAATCTTCCATTCCTTTGGAATCTTTAAAGACTCTGTAGTGGGTGTTAAACTCGACATTTTCACAAATTCTTGAATACCAACTCTGGCAAAACTGATCATACAACAAAGTTTTAACCATACGACTTAATTTAACAACTTAAGGTGGAAATAATTCTGCTGGTCCCAAACATATACTCAGTTTAAGCCACAGCCATGAATAATAGATCTTATATAATTATCTCTATTGTTAAGGTTTCTTAATATGTTTAGAAGAATAAATCCAAATTTAGCCTTTTTACCGTGTACCAGTGTGTTCCAAAAAATTACCATTCTAACTTTAAAAAGAATAGATATAGGTATTCTTCCTAATTCACCATACATTACACTGGCTTTTCTTGCATATCAATTTACAAAACTTAGTGTGAACCTTCTCAAGAATTTCGTTCTTTTCGTGAGCTATTACTTCTGCACCATAAAGTAGTATAGACTGCTGGACACATGAATCAAATAACTTCAACAAAATATCAATCGGAAGATATAAAGTTATTTCCGTTCCAGTATAATAAAACACCAAGGGAATTGTATTCCTCCACACTTTCAATGCTAGAGTCACCAAGCTTAAATCTGGTTAATTCTTCCATCTACCCTTTGATCGAGCAAAAACCATAACCTTTACAAAGATGGATTAACAAAGAACTTATTATGCAAACAATACTCATGTAATGGATTTAACAAATGCTGCATTACAATTTTACTATCAGCTAGAAACACCGTATCATCCGCTCATAAGAGGACAAAAAGTTTAAGGTAGGTCTCAACCAGTTTCTCAATCAATGATATAGTTATATCACCTTTATCTCTAGAAAATTCATCGATATTATTCAAAAAAGAGCGAATAACATGGGTGACAAATTTTGGGTGTCTATAAACCGAAGACCGAAGACCGAAGAGCGAAGATCGAAGATAGAAGACTGAAGACTGAAGACCGAAGACCCCCCAAAACTATAAAACAAAGACCCTGATGTCAACTTTAAAACGAAGACCCCCAACTATAAAACTGAGACCCTGATGTCAATTACAAAACGAAGACCCCCGAACTAAAAAACGAAGGCCCCCACCAGACGTGTGGAGTGCGTAAGACCTCCTATCGAAATGAGCCTCTTGTACATCTGCGCTACAATGCTGGTATACTGTATTCATCAATCGATAGATGGAACCATGTCTGTTTCTCGTGATGATGACTAACAGCCGATCTCGACAACCTCGCAAAACTCACATAATCAATCTACGCAATTCAGGATAGAGCAAAACGTACCCGAACACGAGGTATTCGCCTTCGTTGTGTCATGATTTAGCTAGACTACCGCGCAGTCGAATAACTACATGATTCTCGCATCTTCACGCGCCGGTGCCACATCAGGGACCTCATGGTGCAATGATGGATTTTTGTTGGCAGAGAGAATATCCTTCGCTCTGCTTGGAGAATCGAAGTTAACAAATCTCGTGAGCGGCGGGATTTTTGTCACGTGAGAAGATTTTAACACCTCAATTTTTGAACGATAATGAGAGGATCCTGGGACGAGATTGTACCCAGCATGGGGATTTCCAGTGATAATGGATGCACGCCTACTGCGCATGTCACACATCCCCCTTAAATATCCAAAAGGAAGGAAATAGCTCGGCGCAAACGTAACATGCACACAGATGACTGGACTAGCGTGTAGTGTAGTACTCTGTGCAGAAAACGTGAAGCAGTTTACGCTTTTTGCCTTTCTGAGGTGATCCCGTCAGTACAGCAACGAGAGGTTCTGAGGTGAGTGTACATTTCCGTAGTCAGCATGATTTGCGCAGTTGATTGATTAAGGAGGCAGAGGCGGTCTTATCTCCAGTGAGTGAGCTAGCGTTAGCGATAGCATAGCGTATCCATGGTGCTTTCTAGCATGTACATTTCACATGGTTGGCGCATACACTGCTTAAGGATTCTGTTGAGTTGTAGCTGAATAGTAGAGCTTGCTTGGATGAGGAAACCCTTCGAGGGTGCGGTGAGGTGATCATGAGTTTTGTAACTGATGTTGGGTGTAGTGAGTCTCAAAGGTCGGTAGTCCGTGGTGATATGTCACTCCTTTCTGATTAGCTGGTGGTGAAAATATCGTCTGCTGGAGGAACGACCTCATCATTGATAAAGATGATGAGGCCTCTTTAGCGCTAAATCCCATGCGGTGTCATCGCTCAAAGTGCTTAAAGGGGTACACCGTTCGTAATCACTTGTGGTCCGGTTAAATAGAAATCCACTAATACACAATGCCGCAGTGCAGTTATTATGAATACAAATTTCTTGAAAATTGGTATTTATAGTTTTTGTATATCAGTCTACACAAAGCATGCTAAAAATTATATTCAGTATGTATTTACGCAATTGAAAGTATTCAAATTCAATTACAAATTCAAAATTTTTGACGAACGGCGTAGGCCTTTTACATTTTACTGTAACTCTTTTTGCCGTCTCTCTCTATCGTTTGCTTTTTAAAGACCCAGGCCAGATGTTAAATGATGGAGTATTTATCATTGGGTGTTGCCTCTATCAAAAATACGTTTTGAAATACTATTGTCGTAAAACCGGTGCGATACCTTTACCTACATAGCTAGCGATAGCTATATTTGAGCCACGATACAATTGAAGAATGGTTGGAGGACACGGGATTAATTTCCCTTCTTTCCGCTACTACATACCAATATTCTCTTCTTGGTGCCCAACAAACTCCGTGGAATATTTTAAAAATTTCTCTTCACATCGGTCACAGTTCTATACGAGCCAACATAGATCATTTTTACCAAAACACTTGCCGCGGGTGATTGACGCGAGTGAGATCGCCGGCAACCAAACCTGTCTAGCAAAGATGACGAATTCATCCTTTAAGCTACGAAATAAAGCTGTTCCTCAAAATCATCATAAATGCGATCTCGACTGCACCAATAAAAACATTATTAATCTTGTAATCAATCGAGTAGCTTTTGGAAAGGTTGTTTACAGACATCTGTATAAGCAATTTGACAGCCAAATAAACACAAGTGTTCGTTACTTAATTCTGAGTGACTTGTTTTTGTTTTAGTAAAAGTTAAAGGAACGCGAGCGAATGGTTGAAAAAACTGACAACGAAAGCTGAGGTAGTCATGGTACAACACGTAGTCAGCCCAAAGATATTTTGTTTTCTGTCTATAAATTTCAGTACTAAAACTTGCGTCCTCGTCATTGTTGTTGTGTGTTTCCCCTTGGTCATACCTGTCACACAAAAAGAATGAAATTCTTCTTCCCCTAAAAACCCCCAACTACATCGATTAGGAATAATAGTCCATGTGTCAAGAGTGGTTGATCTATTTAAATTCTTGAAGACCTATTTTCCGTTCGTTTAAATGTTTGTAAATTGTACTTGAAAATGTTCAAGTAAATTCAAAATGTACGTACTGAATAAAAATGTCAAAACGTCCTTGTGCAGACCAGAGTCTTTCGAATAAATGATTGTTTGAAAGACTCTGTGTTGACTGATATACAAATACACATGTAGTATTAACGCGAATTTGCGTTGCGGCACTACGGTATTGTTTTTTTCTTGTTATCCGAGCCAGAAACAAACTGGAAATAAAATATTTGGTCAAATGGTCTCAACCTACAGGGCAGATTGTACTGCGACAGTGTGGAAAATGTCGGGGACACCCGACAGGCAGGATTGACTGTACAACGAATGAACGCAATGTAGAGCTTGAAACCGACAAGGACAAGATGCCAAGATGCGGCTTTTTCAGTTTACTGCCATAATAGGCAAAAACGTCATCCACCATGCCCGTTCTAATGTTTTATGTAATTCTGAGACGCTATCATATTTTGGTCACAAGGCATACTTTTTCACTTTAGCATTAAAATCTATCCTGCTGAAGTATACCCTATCCCAATAGCACCGCGTTCGCGCTGGCGTGAACTTGCAAGATAGTGATTCGCATGGTCGGTGCTCGCCTTCTCACTGTCATCATATCTGAATTTGGAACAGATATACATGTAAGCCATTTCGAAGAATTATGAGAACATTATACGATGGATCGCATAAGAAATGAACCCATAAATGCCCGTCTTGATGAAAGAATTGGAAGGTCGATCAATCCTTGTCCAATATTACCAATTGGAAGCGCTGATTACTGGCTCTGCTCTCTTCATAAATAACATGCATGTACCAAGAATAAGTTGCCAAGAATGATGGGAGAAGCCGGATGACTTTCTTAGTTTTCTCCGGATGAAGGGTTTTTATGGATGGCCAATACCACAGTATCAGTGCGGTGTCATAAAAAGGTTTTGCACAATTGCGACGTTGCGCAAAAATGTTTCATTTGCGTCACTCCCACTACCACAGTGACGATACACCCAGGGCTCGCTTTGTAGTTAAAAAAAGATACGCTTTTAGAAATAAAGGTTTTTCAGCGGCCTACTTAAATTATTATGCACCTCGTGGAGGTTTTTCATCGAAATTAAAAACCTTCAGACACTTTGTAGCATCTCGATCAAAAATCATTAGGGACATTTCGAACATTTTACTGATTTTACTCAAAAGGTTTTATTTCTAAGAGCGGTGCATCAGTGACTTGGTGTACACCTTAACTTGACAGTGTCCCCTTTAGTTATGCCAATTAGAATTTTGAGTCAAGTACTTTGCCCCATACAGTCTTTATATTTCATATTTCATATGATTGAGAAAATGTCAAAGATCATTGGTCGTATATTGTACATGGTAACATAAAGTTCGTAATGTATCATTCACTGGCGTTGACGTTACCATTATCCTAATCCTATAACAAGATCGAAAAATTTTGTCATTCGCTTGCGGAGAATACCGATGTGGATATCACCGCCACCGCCTTCTCGTTCAAGCTGAAACCAAAAGAAATATAACAGTGATTTTATCACGAAAGTTCGCCGTGATAAATTCCTTTTTTGCGCGGATAAGTCCAATAATCCTGTCATGCATTCCAAACGTCACTTGCGGATCATGACATATTCATGACATAATCAGGGAGATCACCAAGTCCGACACCCATGCATATTCACCATCACGCAATTAGATTTTTTAAGCCCGCCTCAGACTCACACCATGCAATTATTCATCAGTTTTTAGTGCCGCAACTGGCGATATTTGACTTTTGTGACGGTCACGCACATATTGACAAATCAGCTTCGAGGACCCACAGTGTGGTTTCACTTTATAATACACCAGTATGGATGTCCTTTTCACATAGAAGGTCACGCACCTGTATTAAACCAATCAGCACGCGGTTGTACGAAAATAGTTCAGTTTGAGATCAATGCGTGGTCTCACTCTACCAGTTGAATGGTATTTTCCATTTAAGACATAATTTTTCTTAAATTGAGAATAAGGTGTGTTTAAAATGAAGAAAATGATGAAGTTTCAGTCCAATTGGCTTACTTATGTGGTTTTGAGGCTCCATTCAACCCGTCGTTGTGAAAAAAGAAGACTCGCGGGATAAAAGCCGTCAAAACCCCCCCTCACTTCAGACCCCCCCCTCCCCAAACTGAAATTATCATGCATAACGTACAACGAAAATTTCACAGTTTGACAGGCTAGGATAGGTCTATTTGGCTTTAAAAGCGTTCCTCTCAGATTACGTCTCGGAAAAAGTTACGAGCATGTAGAAAGTACGGTTTTAAAGGGAAAACTACGAAAGCCCAGAAGGCTCATTCGACAAAAATTACTTCTACAAAATTGACTTCGACAAAACTCACTTCAACAAAGACTTCGACAAAATTGATTTCGACAAAACTCACTTCGACAAAACTCACTTCGACAAAATTTACTTCGCCAAAATCCACTTCGACAAAACTCACTTCAACAAAACTCACTTCGACAAAATCGACCAATCAAATCGTGTTTTACATACCTACCTACGTGTTTTACACAGGTAGGCCAGAGGTCGGTATTTAGGTCATAGTAGCTATCATGGCGGTCAAGGATCCACCCAACACGAGGGTATCAATCTCTGATGAGCAAAACTCGTTCGTATTTATTTTCCGAAACCGCGAGTCACTAAAGGTAGAAGAGCTTGTTAAGTACACTACTTATAAATGAGTTTTATGAGTAACTGCCTGGCCTAACGGCCTGCGGTAATTGTAAGACGCTGTCATTACTGTAAAATCACGGCACGGATATCTGTTTGTATGTATCATGATATGCTACCATACACATAAAGCATCTGTCTATATAAGATACATGTCCACAAGAAATGTAGTGAAGCAGAAAATAGATACGAACGATTTTTGCTCATCAGAGATTGATACCCTCGTGTTGGGTGGATCCTTGACCGCCATGATAGCTACTATGACCTAAATACCGACCTCTGGCCTACCTATGTAAAACACATAGGTAGGTAAGTAAAACACGATTTGATTGGTCGATTTTGTCGAAGTGAGTTTTGTCGAAATCAATTTTGTCGAAGTCTTTGTTGAAGTGAGTTTTGTCGAAGTAAGTTTTGTCGAATGAGCTTTCTGGGCTTTCGTAGAAAACAGCTTTAAAAAGCTTTATTACAGGTACATGGCCAGAAGGCTATTTCCCATGGATTTTGGACTATGAACACCGTAGCCCCGATCATCATTAAAACGAGCCGCGTGGATAGTCATAGGCATTTAAAAGCTATGGAGTAGGTGAATTATTTAGGTATTTCAAATAATGGCATCAACATTAAAACACTTCACTTGCATCTGGTATAAAGTACGAGTCAAAATACCCTCTGATTGGATAGATTCTGTTAGCACATAAACGCACGGCTTTTCTGCATTTGTCGCCACATGAAAAATGTACATCAAATTTGTGCACACTCCACAGAAGATTCTAAAATCATTTTGTCAAAATCTGAATTAAACTAAAGTCACCCGATGCTCCTTCAAATCCAATTTCATGAGACGCAATAAAAAATAGATATCTTCAATTTCTTTCTTGTGCCTTGTTGGTTTAACTGTGCTAGAGTCAGATCGTTGTCAGTCTTTGCGGAGAGACGGCGTGTCCGCGGTTAATGCGACATGGAATCGCCGGTTCGATAAAACTGAAGATGTTGCGCTTACTGATAGTCGTCCTACGGACACAATGTGGTCAACCAGATACATGTATATGAAATGGACTTCTCGGGGCATCTGTCCAGGCACTTTGCATAGGTATCTGAGGCACACAAGCAAAGACGCGAAACACAGGAACACCTCCACAACAGAGCTTTGGGCTCCTTCGGAAGGTGTAAGCAGGACCGGCGTGGATCTCGTCTTTAGAGTAAAGTTAACACACCCGCGTAGGTCTTTGGTTCATTACGAAATGGCTCCTAAATGACATTATGTTTCCTTGAACCTTATCAGCCAGTCTTGATCCTGTACAGTTTCATTACCCCCCTCCGGTATTATCTAATACCCCGGTAGAGACTGGTGGTTGTTTTGGACAAAGATCCGCTAAAACTTTCTTTCACCTTTAACCTTTTGCCTCTAACCGGGCACTGTCAATCAATGAGCTTAACTATCGCTAGTGAATCATTGATTTTGTGATTGGCTTTTACATGGCCGAATGCGATTGCTCTATCGAACTGATATTAAATTTGATGGTGTGGGCCAATGAATCTGTGGATAACAATAGGTCTATCATCTCAGTTCGATCAATTCTTCATCGACAAATTCGCCTCTGATCTTGGGTGGTGACAGTATATGAAAGACGCTGCATTTGTTTCCAGGGTAGTCGTCTCGTTTTGCCCTTAGCACGAAATTCCTGTGTGCTAGTGATGGTTCAGCACTATCTGAGCTTGCGCCACAAGGCATAGCCATATTTCTTAAATCAAATCAGTTTGATATAAGGCCCCTCAGCACAGCGTTCGATGGGGCTGTCTCGGCAGGTCGTAGCTGTATGCAGGCGCTTGGGCACCGTGTTACAACGTCCGCAGCGCCGATATAAAAAACACAAAGCCAATCACAAAGCCGCTGATACGTCACATGAGTTCAAAATGGCTGCCCTATGAAAAACACCATCGCCATTCGCGCGTGCGAAAGGGCTTTCAAAACGGGAGTTTCGAGATGGCTGAGCCTCTATTCGCTTGTTATCTCATTTGAAGTGGCACAGCGTTCGCAGCGCAAGCAACATGTTTCGACCAAAGTGTGGCTGTCCAAGATAAGGCTGACCACTCTTTCTCTGTTTGCGCTAAGCTTTATCATCATTCGGTTCAGTATACTGACGTGGCAATAAGATGAACTCACTAATATAACTCTGATCTTTGTTGTCCTGAGACAACTTACCATTCTGTCTGATTAAATATTGACTAAATTCAGCCAATCCTCGATAACATCTGCGGCCCATTATATTACCACCTGGTGTTTGTGGAAATGATGATTGTTACATACATGACATATTGGATTTACTCTTACTTTAACTGTTTTCCCGCCATCTGTGGTGACGTACATTTTAGGAATAACTATTAAAAACGGATAGAATAATAGAAAGCAATTACATGTAGTACAGAAATATCATTTACGTGTCAATTCAAAAAAATCTCGCGGTCGCTTGCTGAATTGCGACCATTTTATTTCAGCTATAACTGCTTCATATGAAGAATAGATTTTCCGACCGTGAAGCGAATTCAGTCGCCCATCATTCGCATTTTCTACTGAGAGCACGTCTTCGCTTCTTCACGGTCTGGTGGCTGTAATTACAGTTTTCTCCAAGCTCGTAGGAGAGTGTTGGCGCTATTCATTAAGGCGAAACTGGCGTGTTGGGTCACGGGAAGCCATCAGTCATGGTGGTTTTAACGAGGGCAAAGAATGCTGGGTTGCGACCGCTGCATGCAAAGTGATGAAGCCGGATTCTTTTTCTGAAAATCGTTGTAAATCACACTGGGGGAATCGGAACACTTCTCCGAGGGTTGCCCTCACCTCAGCGAGTCAATGCTTGGTATACTGTAGTTTCATGAAAATAACACCACTTTTGAATATTCGAGGCCCGGCCTTGTCTCGAGTCTATTCACCAGAGGTAACCAATGAGTGACTTCGCTGGCCCTTGTGATGGGTCAGCCAAGCTGTCACGGTTTCCCTAAACCACTTATTACCGCAGCCCTATTGATTCGAAGTGTTGTGTGCCTACTGGTCGATGAGTGCGCATGTGGAATGACGTAAATGGTAAGGCCACTCGCCGACCGTTTATACAGGTTGTCTCATAAAATTAAAGCACCTTTTAGATTGATCCAAACCCCCCAAAACAAAAAAGTCCTTATTGAAACTCTGAAGGAAAATCTACGAATGCTTGCATTAGTAAAGCTAATTGAGATTCAGGCAATGATAGTAGTCACAAAATTCCAAAGAAAAACGAGGAGCTCATCCTCTGTTTTTCTACAACCCTCTTTTTTATTTAGACTCCCTAGGCCTACGTGGGAGAAAACAGAATCGAAGTTTCTAGGATTTGTGGTTTTCTTGTGTAATTCTAGGGCCTCTTAGGCCTATAAATGAAGTCCAACTGAGGGTACCCACATTGCAGACAACCTGTGCGACAATGGATGCTGTAGAGCTGCTGAGAAAACGACGCCGGCGCTTCACCGTGACAGAAAAACTTGCCTACCTGAGAGACCAGAAGGAGGCACTGGTGAACGGTACGGTGCGCAGTATGAGAGAGTTCGCCTCCCACTATAACATCCCCTGGGAGACGTTTAGAAGGTGTAATATCGAGGACCTCGATCAGAAGCAAGAACAAGGGCATGGCCGGAAGAAGACGGTGATGGAGCCCCATGATCTGTTATGGCCACAGGTTGAGGACCAGCTTTACCAATGGCTGCAGCAGATGAGAGAGCGTCGCCACGCAGTCTCCGTTCTCGACATTCAAGATAAGGCGTTGGTAGTATGGCAAAGCTGGTGGAATGAGTTAGCACAAGATGTCAGAGAAAGGATTCAGCATTGTCGCCCTCAGCTATAGGATTTCAACGCATCCATAGGCTGGGTGGAGTGCTTGATGAAGAGACGCCGCGTGTCCCTACGGAAGGTAACCAAGAATACTACGACCGTCCCCGCTGATGCTGCTGCAAGGATCCAGACCTTCCGAGATGCGGTTACTGGGAGCATCGATCGTCTTGATATACAGATGCGGTTCTTCTTTAACATGGACCAAACCTTTGTCCTGTTTGATATGAGAACCATGTACACGGGCAACACCACAGGGGAGAAGGCCATAGACGTCCGATCATCCAGGTCCAATACGAAGCTGGGATACACCGTCACCCTCTGCATCGCAGCCGCTGGAGCAAAGTTGCCGGCGCACATCACCTTCCCCAGAAGAGGTTTCGTCCGGGTGTTTGCAGCCCTCCAAGACAACCCACAAACAGATGTAAAGATTACCCAATCGGAAACTGGTTGGATGAGGGAGGAAACGGCGCACCACTGGTTAGATGAAGTCCTACCACCCTACGTCACCGACAACGAGACCGACCAGTTCCTGTTAATCGTGGATCATTATCGGGTCCACCGGACAGAGAACTTCCGGGCGAGAGTCCGCGACATGAGAGGCAGCCTGGATTACGTACCTGCTGGTTGCACATCCCTCGTACAACCGTTAGACGTTGCAGTCATGAAGTCCTTCAAATGTCACGTACGGCGACAATGGAAATCGTGGAAGAAGGACCACACGGACGAACGAGGAGACTGCCCTCACATCGGCCTGAGAGACGTGACCAACATCATCAGAGATGCCTGGGATGGTGTTGATGAGGACGTTATCGTCAACTGATTTAAAGCATCGTTTCGACCAAGGCCAATCGAAGCTGGACCACATGCTATCTTGGAGGAAGAAGAGGAGACTGCCGTGGATGGACCAGAGTTCGTGAATGTAGTCGAGGAGGACATTGTGATGGACTAGAATTGACTGTGGGTGTTGTGAATGATTGTGGGTACGATTCTGAAAGCTGGACAATCTAATAATGTGTATCTTTAGCTTTGAAACAAAATTGAATCGGGATTTGCATCGTTCCTTTTTAATTCTTCACTGATCACTTCGGACAAGACTGTACATTCAGAGGGATGTTCGGTTTTGTCTCCCTATATGTGACGGACAACTTCTCATTCTTACCAATTTCGCACTGCAAAGTATCTTTGAAAGCCCGAAGCTGGTAAGGGATGATAAGACCCGAAGACATGCTCCATTACCTCCCTGAACAGTGCCTCACTTTGAAAGGGCAGGTCAGTCCCTAAAACCAGCAGAAGCTAATATGTCAGTTGGACTTTTTTCATGGACACCCTGTACACTATCAGCCATTAGCACTGGGACACCCTTTACACTACCAATGACGATTAGTTGAAAATGTTGTGGGACACTCAGTACAATGGCCGAAGGCCCGATCCCATTATCCCATTCATAGGAGACCTACGAATCGGTTTCAACGACCCAAACAATAAGGATTGGACTCGAAACTGAAGTATATTGGATATGAGGCCTGGACAAACCTCTCTGGAATCCCAGCCAATGATCGGCCTTCTCAACAGCTCTGTTCGCCACCCTATGAGTCAGGGGCGGCGACACCGGCTGTTAATGAAGTGGTGTTATTTTCATGAAACTACTATCCGTCCATATCGAATGCAGCTTATCAAGTGGGCTCTACTAAATGTGTTGTATAACCAATTTACAGTTCCTCTCGTATGGTGAGGAAGGCCAGGACAGCCAAGGATTTTCAAACTGATGTTGCATCTTTGTCTTCGGTGTTTAACCACGATCTTCAAGTCTGTGATTAAACGAATAGGATTTGAGATGCATGTTTTGATTTCTCTTGTTCAAACACTGAAGCCTAAAATGCAACGGCAGAAAAACATTTAACATATACTTCTTTGGATGTTCCTGCCATAGCAAAATGAAAATTATATTACAGTTCAGGTAGCCTACAGTCGGATGCTGTACAGTCGGAGATTTTATTGCCGATTTATCCAGGGTGTAAAGGGACGATTCTTAAGCCATTTTCTTTTTCGCACTGTCTGGAGGTACGGGATCCGTATCCCTAGGTCAGAATGCTAAAGGTAGTTCTTATATGCATGCCCAAAACTTTTTTCCCTCAACTGCGACGAGTCACAGCTTGGAGTTAATGCTCTGATGGCCACAGTGACAGTGCACGCATCTTTGATTAAAACAATCATTGGCTTTTTTCAGTACACTGGGCGAATGTGAAAATGATTTTGAAGAATATTTCAAGTGAAGAAATATTATTTTAACGAAAGGTCCACACCTAAGATCGCGTTTAGGCCCTTGTCTATCGGAAAGGGCGCCGTGGCCTGGTGGATACGGCACGGAATGCTCTCGTGATAACCAGTTCTCGGGAAAAAATTATCAACAGCTTGACACGGGTTAAAATATCCAGAAATCTAAAAAAAATCATGTCACCCAAATCAGCCAACTTGAAACCTAGCGCAGCAGTCGTCTACTTATGTTTAAGGTAATTACCCAACATCCATCGTGTTGTGTGATTGCTCCTCCGAAGGTAATTATAAATATTGGTAGAATTTCCTCAAAGGAAGAACTCGGGGTACTATGGTGCGCCGCGTTTCCTTCAAGTTAATCTTAGACATGTGAAGAGGTGACATAGTGGAAATAAGAGCCAAATACCATTAGGCACCACTTGGTGGCACTGATACGGCCACTGCCGGGGGCCTAATTTATAACAATTTGATTTTGGCCATCCGTGACAGAATTTGGCCCGGCTAGGAATAAGTTTTAGCGTTTTAACGACGCGAAAAATATTGCTAACTCTTAGTTTTTCATATGAAGTCATAGATTACACCAATTGGATTGTTAGTAAAAAAAAAAGATACATTATTTTTCAAATATCTTTGCAGATACAAAATAGTTGACTTCCCTGGGCTATGCAATGCATCAAAAGCCCTGGCCATGGGTACAAAGATTTAACATTCAAATTACCCAAGATGGCGGCACTATGGCTGTAAAAGTACAAAAAAGAGTATTAATAATAATTCATTGCTCACATGAACTCAACTCTCAGCGGCTGACGCATTTCCAGTTTCATAGTAACATCATTGGCAGTAAGTGCTTGCATTCTTGATACATACAAAGCTAAAATTGCTCAGAGTCTTTCAAATAAAATTTATTTGAAAGACTCTGGATTGATCATCTTCGTAGCATTCCATTATTTGCCGTCTGCTTATCCTGATGGTAATCGGGAGATTACTCGATAGGATTTCCTCTCGGCGCCATGAGATTAGCAAGTGCTGCATCTGTCAGTGATTGTGTTGCAGCATCAATTGCTTCACTTTAAGGGACACTTCTGTCTCCACAAGAAAAATAAATGTGTTGCTGAATCATCGGACGCGCCCCACTCCTTAAACCCCGTATATGTGTCACCAGAAGACTACCAATTTGACCCCTTAGCTCCTTCCCTTCAGATAGAAATACAGTTGGACCTCCCTTAGCGGACACCTCTCAATCATGGACAACCCCTCTACTAAGGACACTAGTATTGGTCCCAAATTTGTTGTTGCCATTATTTTTGACCTCTGTAATCAGGACACGTTCCTATTAGGGACAGCACTTGTCAGTCACAAGGGTGTTCTTAATAGAGAGGTTCTGCTGTAGTAATTAACGTTCATATATTACAATACGGAACCTACTGTTAATGACCCCAATATAAGCATCTTGACCACCAAAGTTTTAACATCTAGTCCATTCTATTGATAAACTGTTCTGGGCTCGGCTCCAAACCACTATGCCAGCATAAAGCCCTGTGTACACTCTCAACATTTTCGGTAACATGTTGAGCAACATGTTGACCAGGTACGGTAACTCACCTGGGCAACATAAATTTTGGCCCTGTGTACACTTGGTAACAAATGGGTAACATTTGGCCAACATGTTACCGAGATGTTGCCGAAAAATAAGTGGGAATGTTGATTTGGAGGGCAGTTTTTGGAGGGAAAATTATAAGAATGGAAAATTCCAAGAGGAGAAGATGCCTTGTCAGGGCTTCTGCTGCAATTTTGATGCTGGTGGTTGACAGGCGGAAGAGAAGACGCAATGATGAAGTAAAACGAGTGTGGACAAGGCCCTGGATCATCTTGAGGGAGCAGCATGGGGCCTATCGCAATATCTTCCAGGGCAGACTTCTTTCTATTCTTATCTTTGTACTGCTTCGATGTTACATCCCACAAAAAGGTGCAACTTTCCCATATTTCAATGAGCATGTCCTCCTTCCCTGAGACAAGACCACTAATGAATATTCATAGGTTGGAGGGTCGAGGCCTATCAATTAGACGAGTGCATGTTTTTTACTCTCAAGTACATATTTGGAGAGGTATTGAAAAAATATTTGCTGTGGCAAGTCTACAGATATAAAGAAATTATTTGATGAAAAAATTAATTTCGAATTTTGCTAATTGGGTAATAGGGGGCGTGTTTTGAGTTTTTTTCTGCCAGTTGGCTGAAAACAGTGGAAATATCAAAGTCTGTCTAATTTGTCGATTATAAAAAAATTTCCGTGGTCAATCACCAATTTCAATCGCACCAGTTACTCGCAAGACTAACCCGTATATCATATCCGAATTTCAGTTTCACTACTTGACGCATTCTTTGATGCGTCGCGGTCAAACATTGACAATTTAATTGCTAAAAGGCTTAAAAAATCAATTGTGGTCTTGTCTCCCCTTTGTTCCATTCCATGGTGGCTGCCATTTTGTCCAAATCACATGACCACAGGTAGGTCATGTGCTTTAGAATCTATTCCTGATTGGTTAAAACTGCCCTCCAAATCAACATTCCCGCTTATTTTTCGGCAACATCTCGGTAACATGTTGGCCAAATGTTACCCATTTGTTACCAAGTTACCGTACCTGGTCAACATGTTGCTCAACATGTTACCGAAAATGTTGACAGTGTACACAGGGCTTAAACTAGCGAACCTGCCCACATTATTTATTCATAAGAGTGATATGGTAATTCCTTGTTAGGGTTCACCGTAGGCATTGATTGGGTTTAGTTCACGAGTGTGGGGATTCTCTGTTCAAATGACAAGCCACGTTGTTGATCATTATGAAATCACAGACCTTGTCGATGGTGGTTACGCACACCGTCTTGTCTCGTTCATTCAGAACGAATACATTTCAATGATCAAGTGAATGTTTAAAAAGGGCCTTTTGTATTCATCCCTTACCTGTCGTGCAATACGTTACTACCTACAATTCTGATTAATAAAACCCGTTGTCGTTTTTCATGGAATAAATAAGGCCTTGGTACTAATGTAAGTGACATGGCTTCCCAGACGAAGGCACAATAGCCCTGCAAATGCACATATTGTTGCCTTCGATTGGTTCCTATGACACAAAAGAGGTCATGAATAAATATAATGTTGGCAGGTTTATAATTAGGTACTCCAAATGTCGAGGTAGGAGAGTGAAATTCCATTGGTCGACCCTTTACCATCTGCATGGCCCACACGTTGGCAGCGGTGTAGACTTTGATTTTGCTTAGGAGAAAAAAATTCATTAAAACCCCAGCCAACATCATGATCAGCAAAGTATGTCTAATTCGCTGTATCTACTCGCTTTTTTGCTCTTTGCAAGACCGCCTGCCGACGAGGTGGCTTGCTAATTGAACTTAACATTTGACTCATTGGATGACGCCACTGTTTTCTTTAAAATACATGTACCATAAAACGGGCACCAACGCGTTTGCTCTTCACAATCGCATGATCCGAATGGGGGCAGTTATGGGTATATTCAGTGGAAGATCCAAATGCACATCACGGACATTCCCGAGAGCTCGGCTTCGGTCTTACTCGGAAATGTATATTTGACCCGTCAGCTTTTATAAGGATAGCTGATGCAGAAACATCTCGGTCGCTCAGATATGTCATTGGGTAAAGATGGCTCATAAAAAGGACTAAATTCTTTGCTATTATTATGCCTCTTTATCCGCACGGTTTCTTGACTCAATACTAAGAATATGGAGGGCAGCACCTGATCGTGATGTCATCTGCGTGCATTACTGGTTGTGTGGCGAAATCTAAAAAAAGCCTTGCGTGAGCTTTTCAGTCATTTTCACACAGAGAATATCTGAACCATGGAGTTGAAATCAGATTACGACTTCCCGCCTGAACCAAGAACACAAAGAGCACCATCGTCGCTCTCTTCATTCGTCTGAACTATCACGATAACACTTTCCGTTGCAGCATCCTCGTGCCAACAACCAATCAACCTGTAATGTGCGATGATGGCTATGATATAATGACGCGATGACATGCTTCGATTACATCCAATTAGTGTACACTGTCACAAGGATACACAGCTTGTATTCGAGAAAGCCTTCTCCAATGACCCGTATAGAAAGCGAGCGTCGTCTGTGTAGCAGATTGCTGAGCCAAGTAACATTTGGCGCACTATGTCCCCGAGCGGGCTTCCGCGTTATTCGTTTTGGTGCAACTTCACTGTGCCAGCTGCACACCGTTCCACACTTTAGGAATCTTTTATCATTACCCCTGCCCTGACTATTCAATCTGACTCCTGACTTTGACATCAAAGGATAAAAACGCACTGCATTTGTAGCGGAGGAGGGTACACTACGAAATTCAGCATTCATTAAATAAGTTATCACTCTCTATACGATACGGGAATATTTCATTTTGAAATAAAGAACTTGGTCGATATAAAAAAAAGGTAATGTAGAACGTATATTCTTTGAGAGACAGTACAAGTGCTGTACATCATTATGAAATATGACAAGAAGTGGCCCATGTCGAACACTTATCGATGTCACGTGAATATAGATCGACTTATTTCGCAAGATTATCTATTCTCTTGCTGCTATCCTATTTTCTACATCACTGCACAATGCCCGGCACTAATAAACTGCTTGTTTTTTAAACGCTGATTTGAAACGAATGCTCTCATTTGTGACTGAAAAGATTGCTTCAATCGTTATTGAAATTGCTCGAGTCTCTTTCCGTCCGGGAGATAGTTTCTTATCCTCTGCTGACAGTTGCGTCTCGCACTAGCGCTTTCCAAACCTCCTTTCTTACAGGTGAAATTGCCAGACAGCTGCTTTTTATTTCGCCTAGGAATATAGTCTCCAGTTCGATGAGATTGCTCCCCGATCTTATAATCCGTTCCTCTACTGGAATATCACTCTTTTTCTCTCTCTGTGTTCAAAATTGAAATCACAACAGCTTTTTCTTTCGCCTAAGACGATCATTGCATGCTGTAGTCCTGTTCGCCAATAATAGTCTTTAACGCCGAGTTCAAACGAATTCTGCCATCTGCGAAAAGATTGCTCCATTCTCTTTTCACCCTGGATATCACTTTTTATCGGCCTCTGCTGCTGCTCGCGTCTTATCAGTTTCCGTCGCCTTCCTTACAAAACTGCCAGACACCAGCTGTTAATTTCGCGAAAAAGTTCTCGCTGGAATCTCTTAAAAGGTTCTGCTTCAAGGCGAGCTCTTGTCTTTGTTCTTCGGTAGACCTATGTAGTGCATTCGTAAATGTTTTGTTTGTGTTTGTATTCATTAAAATACAAATTGTCCACAGAAGAATACAGTGGGTCTCGATCATGCAGTCATGACACCATTTCTAAATTCAAGATGCCGGCCGATACAGCGCTTTTGAGGTGCACTAGGTGTACTAAAATTATTAGAATATTACGTACCTGTGTGCCAATTGCAACATTTCCTTTTAAAGAGGGACTATAGGCAGGAACAGAGGGGCTAATTTAGCCATCTTCAGGGGACTAATGTACACAGTAACGGCCCTGGGTCATGTCAGATTCAGCACTAAATACATTCCTCGTACAAGCATGAATCATTTCGACGTACTGTGAGATGCGAGAGACCTCTATTGGCGACTTCGTGTAACTTTATCTTGCCTGCCTAGCTGCAGCCTATATTGTCCCTTTACCATTTGTCGTCCTGACTAATCCACCATCCAAGAGATAACGTCTTTTGCCCTTTACCTTGCCTCTACCGAAATGTCCTTCTTGTCTCTCAATCGTGTATAAGGAGACTAACTTTTTCCTTCCCAGGGCTCATGGCTGGTGCCATATTTCATTACCTCTTATTACATTATAGCATTATTGTTACGTTGATATTTGACGTCGCGGCCAAGTTCAAGCGAATCTCTCGTCTGTTCCAATCGGGAGATAGATCACCCTTAGCCTCTGGTGCTGTTCATAATCTCGCTCCAGCAGGCTTCTTTCCCCTATCTTGCAAACTTGCCCGGCAACAGTTTTTTATCAAAAGGTTATTGTCCCCTCGAGCTTCAACCAGAGCTTTCGTCTGAAGATTATTGCATCCGTTATTTTACTGTACTACTACACATGTTTAGACATTTTTCAAATTTTTGTGGCGAAGTTTAAATCTTTCAAATGAATCATGTTTCACGAGTAGGCCTATAAGCTAACCTGTGCTGTTCTGTATCAACAGGTTGCCGCTATGACGGGTCTGATCTTTACTGCTCAACCGAATCACTCATAAAAACATGAATTTCACCCTTTTTCCAAACGGTTGATAATTTCTTCATTTTGTTATCTCTTTCACGTATAAAATGTATTGAGCATACCTTTGCTATATTTGTATCAACAGGTTGCCGGTATAGCGAGTTTGATCTCTACTGCTCAACCGCATCAGCCATAAAAACATTTCGCCTGAGAATCCAGGTGTTGCCGCTCTTTCTCCAAACGGTCGATAATATTTTTCGATTTGTTATCACTTTCTAGTTTAATTTCGTTTTCCTCAGCCATCATCAAGTAGATAGTACTTTCAAGCTGATTTAAGGAATGAACTCGACTGGAATAACAATGTTCGTATCACTGTTTTTGTTGCTTCTAACTGCAAAATACATTGAACAACACTTTTATCTTAATCAACAGTTCAAGTTTTGGCAAGGAAAAGTGTTTCATCGCTAATGATCATGGCTAATTAAGCCGGATCTGAGTCACCCGCTTCCAGAGCAAAATTGACGGGAAGTCTACCCGAAACAGCACACATGGTAATTAGCCCACTATTCAATATGCCGGTGATGCAGAATTAAGCACACCTGATTGGACACTTTAGAATGAAAGTTTCAATGATTTCTGCTTCAGGAAATCACGAGAATCAAACAATTCCGGAGAAGCCAAATTGATCGGGATTCGGTTGAAGTCATATTTACCCCACGTGTTTGGTTCATTTCTAATGGCTTTGCACGTCGATTCATCCTGCTTTGGAAACTCTTTGATGAAAGAGAAGCAAAGAAAGCACATGGTCTTAGGCACTCTCTGAAAGGAGATACAAAGAATATAATGTTTCTTCATCCAGTTATCTGACAGCAACTTTCTGAATGATGAAAGCGACTCGAAGAATCCCCCGCATGTCTCATCCTATCCAGCCATAGGAACTCTCTGAATGGTAAAATAGATAAAAGAAATCATCGAATGTGTTGTCATATTTTCATTTGCGAACACATCTCTGAATGGTGAAACAGACACAAAGACACCCTCGAAATTCTCTTCATATTCGGCTTTAGGAACTCTCTGAATGGTGAAAGAGACACAACAAAAGTCTCGAATGTCTCTTCATAGCTAGCTACTTTCTTGATGTCGCAAGGGACACAAAGAAAGCCCCGTAGATTTTTTTATATCCTGCTTTGGAAAACCTCTAAATGGTGAAATAGATACTAAGAAAGCCCAGAATTTCTCTTCACGCGTGTATAACTTTCTAAAGCTCGCTGTGTCTCTTTCATCATTCAGAAAGTCCCACTCTCTGAATGGTGATAGATATTCAACGGACGCCAGTGCCAATATTATTTTTAGTGCAGTTTATTTTCATGCGTGATTGGACTTCTCCCAGCTTGTGATAAATCCGTTCCCGCGTCCTCTCCGAGTGGTTATCAATGATTCCATTGTATTATTTACAGATCAATATCGATCGCTGTCTGGCTGATATCAGTTTAATGGTCAACTCGAGTGCTGGTTTTTATTTGAGTCTCTTTTGTCAACGAGGGCCGCGGTTTTAGCACCTGTTCAGAAATAAGGCAAACCTCTGCTTATTATATTTCAATGCTTTTGGGCATGGACATGTTTAGTGTTGAGGCTAGATGTCGTAATGTGATGATCGGTTGATTAGAATGGCTTTTGATGGTTACAAGAAAAAAGAGGACCAGTTGTGCCGTGTATACCTATTATTTCTTCTTCTTTCGTTCACCACGTTTTAGACAGTCAGTCCGGATTTTATTATAAAGTCGGTGGTCCTGTGTAGCTGCTGGAGATCTCCATATAACTGGTCATGGATTCGTGCTCCCTCTGGCCAGGTCTCCTTCCTCAGGTCTGCAAAACTTGAGCATCTTCCCAGTATGTGCTCAACAGTCATGGGCTCTTGGTTGCATATGCAGGTGTCGCTCTCGCCGATGCGGAATTTACCTATTATAATGTTTGTCATCTTGTCTCAGCGGTGACCGATTGCGGGGAGGTGTGGGGCTCACAATCAAGGCTGGACTCGAGGCTGTCGATTTCTTCCGTGAGCAACGACTTTTCAAGGCGCCTCTCCCCAGGAAGCATTGAACTAATCTAATTTTAGCCCTGGAAAAAACCGGAAAACGCATATTTTTTAACACAGCATTCTCAATATTTTCTACGATCGCAAATCCGGTCCTCCGTGATGTTGGACTTATGGGTCTGTCACTGTTGTCTGCATGAGAACAATGATGCATTTTTCCTCCAGCACAGCGTTATTCCATTAGCAGCTCGAGGCAGAAGGGATAGAAGCGGGGTACTGTGTACCAGATGAAGACAGTGATTCTGAAAGTAAATTCACTTAATGAGCTAAAGTATGCCTCGAATTAGAATTCTCTAGTGCTAGTTGTTGCTTGTTGACGACCGTAGCTGAATCCAAAGCTGTATCGGAATATATCTGCACGAGGGGGGGGGGGGGTTGTTCCGCCATAAGGCGGGAAATACTCCAATACAAAGCATTCGACATCAAAGTATCGTTCATCTTTGATCCGCTTTGGTGGACCTGCCGGGGTCTGGCTATATTCAGAGTGAAAGCGGATAAGCACGTTCAGAGACGCTGGGAGGGAAGGCAACGCAAAGTGGACAGGGAGAGTCTTTTCAATGCTTGGTTGATTAAGGGCAACACAATATTTTCTTGACGTCACTCTCGTGATTTGCTGCAGGGGAAGAATGTGAAACCTAAAACCATAAGCCTATCAACCTTAAAGCGCTCTGTAAACGAGTAATTTTTGCAGCGATCTGAGACGATTAATACCGTTCCGATAAGCAATAAACTACGCTCGTCTACGGGTAAAATCGGTTTGATATTAGATCTTTAAAGCAATTCGCAGCGATCGCTGTTTTTCTCGTAGGCGCCTCCGATGATGCTCACCGCAAACAAGGAATATTTGTGGCATGCAATCAGGGTTTTAGTTTGTAGTCGCGTTTGCGGGGCGCTGCATTGTGAACATCTAGAATACCGATCGTTCTCAAACGGATTTGTGATTGTAGTGAAACAATAATGAAGGAGTAAAACAGGTGCACGGTTGTATAACGAGGGATTCTTATATATATCTGATATATCTGTGATCTGTTATATCTTATCCCTCAATGAAATAATGTCACCATTTGCCTATGATAACTCAGATAGAGACTGATAACAGTACTCTCCTGAAAAATGTTACGGAACCCATCCTGCACACTTCCCTTAATCTATAGCTGTTCAGGTGTTACATGTTTGATCTGATGAATAAGTTAGATCTTTGTATGCCGTGTATACCAATATCCAAAGTGCGCTTACCTTTCCCCACTTAGTAGATTTTGTGAGTGGGTTAAAGGAATGGGCGGCTTTATACTGCAGTATGATTGTTCCTCCTCTGGTTCATCAGTAAACTATTTTTCTGAACGTGTTTGATGCTTTTCCAACTTTGTTTCAGCTCTTATATAGTAGAAAAACGCGTTATTCGTTATTTGAAGTGTGCACAAGTCCTGGCGTGAAAGACCTTTCTCTCCGCGTGAGTGCACGCCGAGATCCGAGTTCACGTCGCCCCGCTATTACGACGCATCGTCATTTCCATTATCGTCGCAGTAGCGGGGCAATCAAGCGCCATCAGCCTCATTTCCATTATCGGTCGCAAAAGCGGGTAGTCAAGCGCCATCAGCGTGACGTCGGAAAAATCGATATCTACACCAAGTCGTTACAGGGAAGATCCATGGCTCCAGGAAGCGCCTTACTAGTTATCATTCAACATGGAAAGGATCGACTCATGGATAGCTGACTCGGGACTAATCGGAGTCAACATCGGAAAAGGGTGATAATTCAGTCATATTTTAAATTTGTCCTTTTTTTGCAATTTGTTGATGAAAACTACATATGTAGAATAGAAGGTGACTGGGCAGCCGACAGCTGGGTAATATTGCCCTTAATGATGCCAATGGTCCTTTAAGTGTTAATAGTGAAATTTGACACAAACTACCGCGGATGATGCTGTTAGTTTGTTCTGAAAATTTCATGTGTCTTGCATTGATACCTTTCGTTCAATTTTCAAAATAAATTTAAATTTGCAATTCTCAATTGGCCTGCAGTGTATTTTTGTGACTTTATGTCCATAGTCACAAATCTACGGCATTAAACATTTTTTTAAAGACCCAATTCGTCGCTATTTTTTTTACGAAGAGACCAATCAACAAATTTTCACTTTTTGAGGTTTTGCCACCAAACCTAATCATAGAGGTCAATGGTTCTTCTCTCAAATTTGTAGACCTGTACATGAAGTCGTTTAGAACCTAAACCACTTAAGTTTGGCGAATCAACAAAAAACAAAATATGCTGATTACTCAAAATCAAAAAATTCTGATTGGACGGTTCGTGAAAACGGCGACGAATTGAATTGTAACTTCGCAACCTCGCAGACGCCCTGTTGCAAACTCTCTTCCAATAATCGACGGTCGTTTCATGTTAACCAATGCATGCAGTAACCGATATTGAATATGTTTCCAGTTGTTTCCCTATTTAAAGCTAAGTAAGTTTTTTTATGCTCGCCCGATAAGGATGATATGTCTTATTGGCGAGAAAATGTCATTGCTTTTAGTTGCGATATTCAACTTTCTAGCAATAAGATGAAAGGTTGTGTTTTAAGATGGTTGAGAAATTTCTTTAATGGTTATTGGCCGCGTCAGACGCCGAGTCTAGAAAGGCGTACAGTGTTACATAATCCTAGAGGTGATCTGATAGGTCACAGGGAATTGGCCTGTCGGAGTGACCCACTACAGCACATGTCACCTTTGAGGTCTCGGGTCTGATTCTCGGTGGGTCCCGGTGTACTAATACGATAGAGAGGATGACCCTCTTCGACAGTGTATAGGTTTTCTCCGGGCTAGTCGGTTTCCTCTTACTGTACATAACGAATCCCCCAATAGTGTTTATACAGCTAATAACTCCAGTTGACGGTAATCAGGTCTAAAGTCAGTATTTTCAATATATAAGCCACAAATTGTGTACCAGTATTAATATTTCATTTTTGATTAAAATTGGCGCATTACTGATCGATCAGTGACATTTCTGCGGCAGGGTGGCTTTGGAAAGTTAAAAAAATGTAACAGCACCGGTGTTAATGGAATGCAGGACCCCATACAATAGCTGTGTATTGTCAACGAATGTGGTCAATGGTTTGGTTCGGGTTAGCTACATAATCTTCAACTCCGCGACTCTATTCACTTTAACAAAAGGACCGGACTTAAATTCATCCGGGGGGATTTGCATTTCTTTTAGCTACATATCTTCAACAAAGGAACTCCGCGACTCTATTCACTTTAACAAAAGGACCGGACTTAGATTCCGGGGGGACTTGCATTTCTTTTACACCGGCACATGAAGATCGAACGCCAGCCCGACAACACTCTGAAAAAAATAATCTATCATAATTTTGATGAGTGTTGTCAATTTGACTGCTGGCGTTTGGATATTTTGGGAATTAATCCCTCAGAAACCGGAGCGTCTAAAATTGGAAATTACTGCATTCTCAATCCAAAGGATAAACTTTTTTCTCATTCAGAATGATATATTTTCCCCAACAAAAGCTAATCCTCCCCAAGCTAGGCACGCCTGTGAGGAATGATACGAGGCTTAAACTTTGATATACTGCAACAATCAGCAAGCTATGCAACATTCCATGTTAATCCGCCTTCCACTGATTGCGTATAGTATAGTGGCTGTCAGAAGAAAATACCCAAGTATTTTTGGGCTCATGAGTGCATGCTAGCTGCTGGCCTGATTTCCTGGAAATTGTAGGATAGATAGGCCTCTGCATTAAAAATGTGACCGAGCACAACTGTAAGGAGTCCGCAGTACTCGGATAAATTAATTTTTTCAGCATGGGCCTGTGTTTTCATGTACATGTACGTATGTTTTGCATACATTTTCGCATCCAATTTTTGGCACTTTTGCTCTGAATACCGCGTTGTGAATGAGCTTTATGAGTGGTACCGGGTATAAATGTTTTTTCTGCAGAGATGCCAAGATTCACTCTAAATATAACCCGAAAAGAAAAAATGTAGCGCCCTCATCTTCCATATGTCATCTTCAAACCCAAAACAACGCCAGTGGTAGTAAATAATCTAAAAACAATTTTCAGCGGCCTCAAAATTATTGATTAAAAAAATGTTTTTGTACAGAGATCGAGTCCGCAGGTTCTACACAGCGACCCAAAAGTTCGTGGACAATTACTTCTGATGGGGATTGTATTACATGGAATAGGATACCGTGTTCGATTACTGCATGAATAGAGCTGATGAGCTGGAATGAATCGAAATGATGAATTCTTTATGCTCTGAAAAGTCTTTCCTGGTAAATACCGTGGGTTAAGTTCGTTTAGTTGAAATGACTACATTTGAATCCTCACATTATAGGCTATTTTGCATCTTCAACAACTCCGAAAACACTTCCAAACTTTGACGAAAACGACAACGAATACGTTAGTACTGCTTAAATTGTATCACAAATTAAACTAGATTATTCAGATACTGGCATCTGTTCACCAGATGTCGTTAAATGTAAAAAAATTAATTCACTGCCATCCAGCTCGAGAAATTAGAAAGGGTTAATAAACACAAAAACATCAATGGGATTGAAATACATATTTGCCAGGGCCTTGGCAGCCGTGCATTTTTCAATTCCGAGTATTTCAAGTGTGGACGAATAGGAAGAGGACGCCATAAGGCCATTCATACTTCGGTGTCAAGGACCACTCATACATGAAATAACTTGTTGCGTAGGGAAGTATTCAGCCTGGGGAATGTGACTACGTCTATGCTTGGGTGGTGTGACATTTCTGTTGAACGATGGCCGAAACGAAGTTAACAATCATGGGCAATTGTTAATGGGGAAGACCTTGGCGCTTTGGTTGTCCCCATTACTATAGCAGTTGAGTTATATCACAGATGTAGAGATCTACATCCACGATAAGACATAACATCCATTATAAATCTGTCGACAACAACCGAAAACCCTGTATGCCCTATCTGTCCAAACCTGGAAACTATAAGACGGCGCAGCAACCTGCTGGGGACCATCTTCGTTGTCCCCTACGTACAGCGTGAAAACTCCTAAGCACATAAGCCAACGTGCGCTCATAGCAAGGTCAGGCGGCCAAACACGAAAGAGAATGTCTAGTTCCGGGTGCAGATTCAAGCTCCGACTTCTGCAGTCCAAGCTGTTCGACTCGACTGGGATAGACTAAGTAGACTTACAGTGACAGAACCGTAAACGATGTGGAAACGTCTTTGCCACACATACAGAGCTTGTGCCGTAAGAATTAGGGAGACTGATGTCCTTTAACTTACTGATAAATGTACCTCTCTGCACTTCCTGTGTGACAGTGGCTACATAATGGCCACCACCTGGCTTAGTGTGGATGACTTGTTGGTATAGTTTAGTGTCGACGTCTTGTTTCATACTGAAATTCTCTATTCCTTCGTAATCCATACTTTTATATTGCAGCATCCTGGTATTTGGAGTCAATACTTGCGCTCCCAATACTCTGTCTAACTCTACAATGCTGCATACATCTCGAACATGAGCGGTCAATGAGTTAACAAAATCAATGAACGACGCTATTGCCTTCTTTACTTCAACAGAATCAGTGTTGACGGTTGTCCAGGCCAGACAGTTGCACCAGTGGGGTTGAATTCCCGCATGCGCACAAGTTCTCTCAGCAGGTATTTCCGAAAACAGGCTGATATCTCGTTTTGATATGTTACCTCGGGCCTCGTTACGGAAGTGCAAAATGTCATGAAAAGTTTCGTGAATATCATATGGCGCCACCGGTCTCTTGGAATTGGTCAAAAGATTTTTGTAAGCCGCTGGGTATTTTGTTTGGAACCAAGGAGGCATACGAATCGAAACAAACTGATTACGTTCCTCCTTCTTCCCTTGTACTGTTTCCCTCAGATACTGATAGCGGGCGCCATGGTCACTCAACACAAGAAATATCGTATTGTTCAACAAGCCGCCATTATACAATGCTTCCAGCCATTCTTTCAGCTCATCATCAACTATGTTTGTTGCTATTGTGGCTCAATACATTATGAAATTCGAAAGAAAAGCTCCTTTTGTTTTTATGCATACTTTCGAAATCTTTCAAATAGTCCATCTGCACTTTGTGTATGAACTCCGACCCTAGACATCGTCGAATTCTCTCTTCCTCTAAAACCATGTAGAAATGTCTCAGATAATGATCCGTGGATGACTCTTTAAACCCTAACATCCCATAGGTGAACTTCTCAAACATCTTTTAAAGCAACGCCTTATTTTGGCACCGTTGGTTGGAATGAATAGAATTGCCGCTATACTATTACTAGTAATTCATTAGAAAACCAGCTTTATTTTGTGCATGGCAAATTGAATAAACGTCTCTTCGTTGTGAGAAAACACAGTGTTCAACTTATTTCGTGACAACATCCCGTTTTATCAAGTCAATTAGAACGTGATCTTAAAAAAACTTTCTAATTAAAATTTCTAAATAAAACGTCAGTCAAATATGCAAATCATGCACAACTTCGTGTTAACTGCATGTATTGAAGTACAGCATCCAGCGGCTCAGAGACAGCTCACAATTAAGCATTTGATTTGATTTGATTTGAATTAGGACACTAGTTTACGGGACACGATAGACATTTGCACGGCGAAAGGAACTAAAAAGAGTGCCTTTGATCCCTTTTAAAATGACAAAAGCTTCCAGTTGATATACTCTCGTCGATATGTCACTTTTGATCACCACCGTTGTTGCAGGAGTTAGAATATTATATTTATGACTGCTTAGACTTCAACTTTAAGGTCGACAATCATCTCAGATTTTTTTTTATAAATACGATATTATTCATAGTGTATAATAGGGCCGGAAACATTTTCCAGGGGAACATTTTCTACTTCTACACCAGTCCTGTTTTGCAAATCCAAAAACATGAGTATCTTACAGTCGTCTCAGAAATGTGCGCGTCAGGAAATATGAATTCATATTCAAAGTAAGTGGTAGGTCACCGTGAATGTATTAAAAAGGGTATTAGTTGAATCGTTTTTCATTTATGTTCTTAGATGTCTGCGACTCAGCTTCAAACTCGGATTCGCTGTATGGTAAGGTGTGCAACCTCTCAAGTATTTGAAGTAATAATTATGGCACTAAGTAACGCCCCTTGGCCCACATACCAATGCATGTCAACGGTATGTCAATACCACTTGGACGACGTTTTTAGAATGTCAGTATCGCCTTATCATATGAGAAATGTGAATGACTGTTTCATGACACGCTGGTCGACATACCAGTATGTACATCAGTGATCTAAATCAGCCCAGCCCGCCTTCTCCCGCATCCTTGTGGCGCCCAAAACGAGTGTCACATTCGGAGGACTGTATGGCAAGCAGTCATTACGGTTTTGATTATATGCTATAAACGTCAGTGAATTACCATAACAATTTAGCACTCCATTAGCTTAAGGATCTGTTACAAGTGTCGATAACAACGGCATATTTTCACTATTCATTAACGTCGTCTTTGTAAGAGGTTTAATGGGAAAATGATATAAACTTCGGCATTTCTAGTCTTAAGCTAATGGCCAGAGATGAGGTTGAAATAAAATTTGATAATCTTATATTGGTCGTAAGCTGGTTATGCAGATCAGATCAGTTTTTGTTTCGTCGAATTCCGTTCAGCAATATAGCTATTTTAAGTACATTTACTGATATATAAATACCGAGCGTTGCACGTTTTCATCGTCCGAAATATGGTGATCTGTGCAGATGTAACGCCGCGCGCTTGATACGGGATGTTGGTTCTAATAAAGTGGGATAAAACCATCAGCCGATACCCAGTCTTACGTTAGGTTTGCCCCTCCAGAGGCCGTAAATCTTGACCAGGCATTTTATAAGAATAGTGACTGCCGGTCGTCAACAGAGAGATCCGAAAGAACCAGCTCAGAAACTTGATATAGATTTCATACTTTTCATTAGGTAATTTACAACGATATGCTAACATCGATAGAGTGAAGAGTTCCGAATTAGGCCTAGGAGAAGATAGAAGAGGAGACGGGAGATGGCCTAGCTTTGCCATGGAGTCATACCAGGGACGGGCTCACACTTGACCGGTTTATAAGAGCTCATAGCTCAGAAACGCTGCTGGGGAATTCGAAGGAATTCAGTTACTTTTAGAAATCGGCCGCGTCCCATGGCATGCGTCCATCGCCCAGGTCGGTCGAAGGGAAAAAGCTGCGATCTCTAGTTCATTGTCCATATGTTACATATCGGGAGTCAAACGTGTCATCAGACCATATGATATGACCAATCGAAACGCATTAACTTAAAAGCATTGAACGATACACACGTGATAAACACATGTTGTTATTACCTGAATCACTATTGGCTAACCTTGATAGATATCAGATTGGCTCTCGCAATTAAATACTAAAACACCTGTCTGATCGATCCCAAAATGTATGTTAAAAGGCCTAGCACTATTAAGTCCAAATATATGATTAAACAGTGTTGCTTGACACTGTAACACAGATATGTGATACGACGTGAAAATCATAATATTTTATGAGTTTCAGAGTTATCACCATTGTTCTAGATCTGAGTAAGTTGTAGTCCAAACAACCCCATTCATTATGGATAAACCTTTCGTGACTCAAGCTGTATTAGCCGTCCTATGTGTCCATCGGTTTCAGATGAAACTCGAATAAGAAATGAACTCTTTAACCAGTCAAAAACTTTCTATATTTTAACATTTAAATCATAGATTTAAAGAAAATGTTGTCTGGGAATTTGATAAATTTCTGTCATTGCCCCCGCCCCGACAATAATTTAAAAGAGTAATCCGAGTTTCCTCAAATACAATTTTTCTAATCTTTAATATAGATTACTGAATCTGCGAAGTGATAAAAAGTCGCTGAACCGAGCACTGCATGCACGCATTATGTCACCCGATATAAATGTATTACTTCGAATTTATTAATGGGGTATCAGTCGATATATTTCCGTGCCATCATTTATTGAGTCTAGTAACCCTTTCCAATTTCTTGAGCTAGATCGCAGTGATTTTTTTTACGTGTAACGACTTTTGGTGAGCAGGGCCCGGTTGTTCAAAGGTCCACTATCTGGTTTGGCGGCCGCTAAACCACCGTTATCCTAGCAGGCCGCCAGTTTCGCTCCGTTAGGCTTAGCGGCCGTAATGCGACCACTGGCACTGAGTAAGCGATATCTCAAGGGTTTTGTCATTGGGTGCTGCCAAGTTGGGTTCCGCTAAGTTAAGTAGCGGTCACTAAAACTTAGCGGTTGCTAAATGACCAGGCTTTGCGCTGGAATCTGATTTGCTGGAATCTGAAGTTCTTTCGTTGCTGTTACCATTTCACAGTGTCTGTATCCTATACAACAATGCCGTGTCCTGAGAAACACACTGACACCGTGTCCTGAGCAAGGCACTGACATGACTGAGCTAAAATGCCCAATACGCAAAAGCGTAGCATCAGCATCTATGATAACCAGTCTTTCAAAGAAATTTGGCTTGGGTCACCGTGTGACCCGAGAGAGCTCTGTCCCAACTCGCGTCTTTCGGAACGAGCGGTGGCTTTGATGTTGAAACCACACGTTCCCAAGTTGCCTGACTCTTTATTTGAAAGACTCTGTGATAACTGAGTGCAGTCGACAGCCACCGGCGTTATCGGATTGCCACATTCTACCTTTGACAGGGTTATTGTGCCGCATACTCAATGGGCGATTATGTCCTCTTCCGGGAACGACATCCCATATATAACTGTGAAGGAATCCTCTCATGTGCTCTCAAGACTACTTTTATCTGAGTTTATATCATGACTCATTGAAGTTCGTGTAGTTGGCATCTCTGTGCTTATGACATACCAAAGCGGAATCTATTCAGGACATATTTTTTACATCAGTACTGAATCTTACGCCAGAATCACGCTACAAATTTCGAAACTGCGCAAAGATTTCTCTCAGGACAAAAATCTAACAACAACAGGTAAAAGATTCCTGACCGTATATTTTTTCCAGCAGAATTATTCATTTTCAAGTTTCAAATGGTTTTTGTCAGTACCGCAAATCACACCAGGATTTTTTTACGGCCAGGACGCACGTGACTCCTGCAGAACGCACGTGACCACGCAAACTGATGAGGTCATATAATCGATCTTATCTACAATTGGTTAAGGAGACATGACGTCATCTTTTTGTGGTCATGTGATCACTGGTAGGAGTCACATGATTACTGCAGAAGTTTTAGAAGAAGTTTCAGAACGATTATTTGGGGCCAAATAAAGATTTTTTCTATTCGGTGAAGTAAACTTTCAATTCATTCTGCTGAGAAAAGGGTCCTGAACCTTGTTTTTTGAATTTCTACAAGAAAAAATGGCTTCCTGCATTGAAAATTAATTTCCTGAATAAATTCTGCTTTGGCATCATATATGTATTGTCCTTCATTTATGTGGTTATGGACCTCTCAACATTATAGACCTACGTGTCATAAACCTGCAAGTCCTATCATGATCGCAAATATCATTATCATCATGAAGTTGAAAAATTCATGTCACATATAATCATTTAACCCCGATTTGGTACATGCGAATCGCAAGTACCAGAGTGCAGCTGCTTAACGTTGAAGACGGCAGATATATGTGGATGCCTAACCTTCTTTCTGAAATATCTCGCACTATACTGGTAGGCATTATCGATTTTCCTTTTTATTTGTAATTTTATGTAAAGCTCATTCGAATCCACACAGCCAACATCTTCCTCCCTTCAGATCGATTGGCCTTCTTTCGCGGCAACAGACACATTCCACAAAAGTAGTCAATTTTTGTGGGTTGTGAAAATGATGCCCGTATCACATGGTCACGTTCTATGTTCACTTCTATGGCTGGCGCGAGTGGACAGAATTCAAAATTATGCCACGGCATAAATCGGAATTGTTGTGCACCATAAATCGACCAATCAAAACATCGGATCTCGTGAATTATGCCGCGGCATACATAGGAATTGTGGATGGAAGTGTCATTTATGGAGGACGGAAGTAAATCGGAATTGTGGTGCACCATAAATCAACCAATCAAAAGATCGGATCTCGTGAATTATGACGCGGCATAAATAGGAATTGTGGACGGAAGTGCGATTTATGCCGCACCATAAATAAAGCGATTGCCACTTTCTGATTGGTCTAATTATGCCACACCACAATTCCTATTTATGCCGTGGCATAATTCTGAATTCTGCCGCGGCACAATTCACGAGATCCGATGTTTTGATTGGTTGATTTATGGCGCACAACAATTCCTTTTTATGCCGTGGCATAATTCTGAATTTTGTCCACTCGCGCCAGCCATACACGTCACTCAATTGTTACCATTATACCGTCTAATTTCGCTTGTCATGCCAAGTTGGTCCCTTTATATGGCTTGGTCCCTTTATCTCACGAATCTTGTTTATTACATGTATTACCACTTATTCATTCCCTCCACCCCAAATGGTTGCAACCTTTTACCAATCCGGCTGACAATATCCAGTGCCCCAATCCGTCAAATCCTATCAAATTAGTCAGTGTACTGATTTCCGTCTTCAAGCACACTGATAAAATCTTATCACGTCGGCCATGTTTCCTAATTTTGCCAAGCAGCCGTTCATACATCTCATTATTTGGGCATTAGATTATTCGTTATGATGCTCCAGTCCATGGATAGTTCGACCCGATCCCTCTTTCATCGAATAATGAAGAATCACAATATGATTTGGGCCAAATCCGCATCTTGATTTTCATTCGATTTTATTGACGATGTTTCTTAGAATTTGGTTATCGCGTAGTTTGCATGTTTTTGGCAGAAAATCGTCGTCCAGTCTGCGGAGAACAAAAACATAAACAAATTTTGTTCTCAAATATTTTTGTAAATATGAATTAAAAACATGATTAAAATTTTTGCTAGACAACAAATTCATTAAATTCTGCGGCTGGTTTGCATGTTAACATGTGTAAACACGATGCGTTATAAGCCAAACATCGACGAGTCTTTTAGTATCAGTGGCTACCACATAGTAAAGATATTGGCTATCCTGTGTGGTTGGTAAACTGGCCTTCGTCAACGTATGGTAAAGTCAGCATTTCAGAACGATATATATTGACTTTGTTTTCATCGTCACTTTATATATATAATATTTATATGTTCATTCGTACTCAACAGAGACTAAGTACAATCAGTAAGGTAAAATGGGGTAATTGTATCCCCTTTTTCACCTATAAGGTAAGCATTGACAATGTCATTGTGATACCTTTCAATATCAGCACCATGCAGTGGACATGTGAAGTGTCGGCATAATAAGGCATCGGTAGGGATTTGAATATTACCGAGATGCAAATCTAACTCATTTCTATAATGATTCAAGTTCTCAGGAGTTGCCTTGTCCCAACATGGTTTACCGTGCTTGATGTGCATAGCCCTGTCAATCTTTTCAACCGGCACTTCCATTGTAATGTGCAGGCTGGAATGATCTGAAACATTTGTCCCACTGTATACCATATAACGTTAATGTTCAGGATGACATACTCCGTACTTCGTCTTCTACAGCTCTTCGTGATACTTGCAAAACCTGCCTTTTAAACTGTTTTATCAGATGTTCACCAGGGGAAAAGCCAGGCTATAGCAGCCTTGCCAGGTTATGAAGAATGCGGTAAACTTACTTATACTGAAAAAATTATGATTACGAATTTCTAACACAATAAAGATTGAGTTCATGGAAAAAGACGAGGGCAAACAGCACGACCAGGATGTCACGTGTTTTGGTGTACTCACTTCTTAACGAGGGCCAACTCCATGTATGGACAAGAACCTTCTCAAACAGCACGACCAGGGAGTCACGTGTTTTGTATGATACGCACTTCTTAACGAGCGCCATAAACTATAGACACCGTGGCAAAGCTAATGAGATTTTATGAACTTGTCCCCAACGGACCCCTATATCACACTGTGAATAGTAATTTGAGAATCGACTGGCTGGTGACAATCCTGACATTATTATGCAATCATATATCAAACAAGTGGAAAACACAATAATAATAAACTCTAAAGTTGATGATGTTTCTTAGTACTCAGAGTTATTCGCACAAAATGAGAAAGAAAAATGTTAAAGGGGATATCGCATGATCAGCGCTTTAGCCTAGGGAAAGCACACTTTAGGACAACTTTAATAATAAGTCTCTCTGGCCTGACTATTCTAATTCGCAAAACAAAAATAAAAAATAGAGAAGCGAGCCGAATATATAATTTTGGTTTCATCCATAAATCAGTGACCAAAACATAGTTTAGTAAGACGACCATGATAACGGTGCCTATAATGAAGAATCCACATACATGTAGGCCTACATCAACAATGCAAACACTCGTTATCTTGGCGTTAGTCGGAGAACTAGTCCTTGTTGGTAGTTAATCTCGTATCTTCCGGTTCGTCGATATTACCAGCCTTCGTTCCGTCGCCACTAGGTCTTTGTCAGTGTTCCCTAATTTCTGTCAAGCCGATGAGATTACTCCGCTGCTTCCGGTTGGGGCAAATGATCACGGATTTAATTAATTTTGATTGGCTCGACCAGAACCAATCAAGAATTGGCGAACTCTCAATTATCTTTCTCTATCGATCATGGTAACTATGGTCTCTTGGGATTCCTTTGAAACGTCTGATAGCCTGAATTGTGTTTACCTCAATTGATTGGCGCCAAATCAGTCTTCATCATCGGCCCGGGGCGATCTCCAGTGATAGGTCGACCTACCTTCACCTCAGGCTGAAATGCACGATAGTAAACTGTGTGCCAGTCGGTCACCTGGCAACAGCAACCAATGGCGAGCCTTGGAGATTGTCACCGGGCACTTCCTGAACGGACATAAGGTCATTGTCAAGGATCTTTTGACCACCGGGGTAGACGACTGGGAGGATGAAAAACGCGGATGACGGGAAAGTAAGGAGCCCGACCATAAAAAACACATTGGTTACAATGTACCACTTTTTACAGAGTACAATGCACTTTGTCTCTTTGGTGGCAGCGGGAATAGTGTAAGGAATTAACACCGAGTTGGAGGTGTTGGCTGTCTCACCCGAACCGCTGGGGTGGAGCTAAATTATTGGCCCAAACCCCTGCTCTGCCTCGGTTTTGGTCTACAATTTAGCTCCACCCGAGCGGTTTTGATGAGACAATCAATACCTACAGTGAGGTATCAATTCCTTATACCAATACAGACAGCTTGTGATCAGTGAGCTCCTAAATCAGTGGGGAGGAATATTTTTGCAAGAGGTATTCGACTCCTTCTGACCTGTCACGACAATTCCATTATACGTTTATAACACCGTTGGCGACGTAATTACCACGATGGTAATGTGTATGATCAAATTAGTCTCCTCAAGAACATTAGCTTATGATACCCACAGGACAAGGAGGAGAACTAGATAAGCCTCGCAGGTTGATGGTTCACCATGCTGGGTGCAACGCCGATTGGCCACAAGTGTCTAAATAGTTGAAGTAAAACTGAATACCGTAACTCTGCTTACTGCAGTTTGCTGTAAACTTCGAACAAGACAGATGCAAGTCAACCCCTGCCACCCTGATGAAGCCTAGAGGGGCAGTGGACATTCTTGAAAACGAACGGTATCCAGTTTTATTTCTACTATCCAGAAGTGTCTAAAACCACATACATGTACCACACTCGAGCAACATTCCACATACAAACTTTCATTTGTGCCCTCATCTAGTTATTTTGTCTATGTTAAAGTTGGAGTGACAGTTAGAACTAATAATAGTATTTTGATAGTCAACGAAACATTTCAATTTCACGAATGAATTTTCTTTTAATACCCAACAAATGAGAAAAATGCAATTATGAACGGAATCCCTTATGAGCATTCCACTAATCTTTTGACACTAATCTGTAAAGGGCAAGGTCGCTTCTCGACCTGCTGGTTGGCGTCGAGCTCTTGATCTTCTTTAACTTCAACTAAAAAACGACGAAGCCACTTTCCTGAGGGTTAAAAACAATTCAGCTAACCATGATCTTGTGTGGTGCAGTGAATTAGATTTGTCAAGAAATTACGAAGGGAAAATCGATACGGCTGACAAGATTCTACAAATTCCCTTATCAATTTGCGCTCAAGGAACGCAGCCTCTGCAGGCTAATCGAACTAAATCAGAGACGAAACGCTGTAAAATGTAAGGGGCCAAGGGGAGAACTGTTTGTATCTCTTAGCCAAACTCATGTATACGTCGGCAAATAAGGTGCACGTGTATTTAAAATAGATAAATCAGGTAATTTTTTATGTTTTGTCACACACACCTGGTAGCGGTTGTTGATTCGATTGGATTTACTGGGGATGTATGCGCGTATAATAAACTGACAATTATTAGCATAATTAGCATAATCAACATGAGTTGAAGACCACCTGTTCACATTCTCTAACATTGTGTAATTGACCCAATCTAACAGCCAGCAGCGAAATGTAACGGCGATTTTAGTATGCTACTATAATGTCGTTTTTATCAATTTCATACCCGTCATTAACCGAAATTGATATGATAGGGAAATATAAAAAAAATTTAAAATTTAGAAAAATATTGAAGATCACTTATCAGCTATCTAATTTGTGACTTTGTTAGATGCCGATGTGTCTGATAGAAGTATGCTAGTTCCTGCGCGAAACTGATGAAATATGCCTCGGCTTGACGAAGGCCCGACTCCTCTCGGAGGATACGAAATTGAATCAGACGGAGCTTACTACCCGAGATGGAAAATGTCTTGAGGTCACTCGAATCAACCCTCGAGTGCTTAATCCACTTATACATGAAGCATTAAGCTGTCATAAGCATCGTTGTTAAAGGATAATGTCGTTAAATGTGCGCATTATTAGGAAGCAGGGTGTTCATGGCTTAAAATTTGTGTAATATTTTACAACATTTTTACAACTTTCAGTTTTACAACATGGATTGTACGCGCATAGCAACAAAATGGAAACATTTCAACAACTTTTTGTTGAAATAATGTAAATTGTTGATGGTAAAAAGGGACTTAGGAGGGAAAGTGGATGATTCCAAGGAGAAGCTGTGTGAACAACCACGACGGTTTCCTGAACGTAAACCAACCGGTACGAGATCCAATCACTACAGATCCCGGACTCCAAGGCCGAATGGCCTATGTGAACAGCAGCCCATGACTCGGGCAGTGCCTCTGCAGCATTAAGCCGTTATTGTTGAGAGGCGAAAGGAGACACGTCGGCAAAAACTGAACATGATGAAGACAGAGGGAACGAGAGACCGATGAGGGGAATCCTATGGCGCATATCACTGGAAGTCTGACGTTGTGTCCCACAAGACATGCGCAATTCTCCCATGTATTATTTATTTGAAGGACCTGGTCGAACTGACCTAATTCGATCCGCCACACGTTAAAACGGGGCCGTCTCAAAGCGACTTGCTCATTGTGCCGATTCCCCAAATCACACACAGGACAGGTGATAATACTGTTCGCGAGGATAAACTGAAGAGGAGTTTATAGTTCACTGCTCTGAAGCCAGGCGTCATGGTCATACGTCGGATTCCAATCAAGCTTCGTGATGCATTCATATGGCCAGAGGCTGCTTGTCTAATTACCAAGTTCAATAATTATAGCTGTTGATATCATCAATAGAACACACAATGATCGTATCGGGCAGCTTGTTCAGTATCTCAGTCAACAGCGGTATAGGAGCTAAGCAGGGGTCTCTTTACAGTAAGGATACGAGTATCATTACTGGAGACCCATTTTTGCTTCAGGCTTCCAATTTATTTCGACGTTCATTATTAACCATTCGTTCTAAGAGTCGACAAATTTGCACTTGAATTCACAAAAGCATTGGTCGAAAAGTGCACCTTACAATTTTCAGTGTGAGTAGGCCGCCAGTGACACCACCTGGGAAGCGGGTTGGCACAGTGTATGAGGGCTTTCGATCCGAAAGGTCGTTGTAGCCTCCATCCAAAGCATAATTGGCATGCTTGTTTAAGCCGAGACCATTGTTGAGGGAACATGAATTAAAGAAGGCCAGTTGAGACCATTCAAGACAACGACAACCACGACGGTTTCCTGAACGTAAACAAACCGGTACGAGATCCAATCACTACAGATCCCGGACTCCAAGGTCGAATGGCCTATATGAACAGCAGCCCATGACTCGGGCAGGCGACTCACCAGGGTCACAATCAGTGGACGATCTTCTCATGGACACTATCCCATTAGCACCTACTCTAGTTAAACCATTAGTGCCGAGGTTAACTGACACTGGTGTCGCTAGTGGTGGCACCGACTCTCTCTGTGACTTGCTCGCTGTTGCGAGGCTCGCTCCGGATGCTACAAACTTTGCATAGGTTTTATACGAGTCCAAGCTAGATGAAACTGATGAACTTTGAGCTGAAAATTATTTCAAGACTGGATTCTAAAGTAACGTTGAATGATAGGCAGGATATAGCAGCTCAGTGAGAAGGTCTGGTGGCATAGAGATTATGGTGTGAAAAATAAACTCTCTCATGGAATAGAACCATTACCAAAAACTAGTAAATTAGTTCAGTGGGTTAAGTGTGAGATTTGAGGACGTACTTCGTTTTGAAAACCCCCCAAAAAAACCAGTAAATTAGTTCAGCGGGTTAAGTGTGAGAAGAATGTAATTTGTTTGGAAAAAACCTTGTTATTGGAGGTGTGTACCTTCCTCCCGAAACCAGCAAATATGGTGGAGTTGATTTATTTGATGAACTAGGACAGGGGCTATTGTCTTTGACAGATACAGGTTAGGACAGGTATATTTGTCTTACTGGTGATTTCAATGCTTACACTAAAGAGCTTCTTGAAATTGTAAATTATGATTGGAGCTATTGGAAAGACTACATAATTAGAAAATATGAATGCTGAAAATGTAATCGAGGTGTTATTCGAGAATAATCATGATGATATTTTGAAAAGATGTCACAAGAACAAGAGTGTAATTTGTATAGTATAGTTTCATTGCTCTATGCAATGTATTATTTTGTTGAGCAATACATTATATTCTATTCTATTCTATTCTATTATAAGAGGCCAACGTGCGTTATTTGACAAACAGCATTCTGAGACAAGACACCATTGACTATTCATGGGTTGGAGGTTCCAGACCTATCAATTAGACGAGTGCATGTTTTTAACTGTCAAGTGCATATTTGGAGAGGTATCGAAAAGATATTTGATGTGGCAAGTACAGATATAAAGAAATTATCTGATGAAAACATTAATTTTGAATTTCGCTAATTTGGCAATAGGGGGCGTGTTTTGAGATTATTCTGCAAGTTGGCTGAAAAGAGTGGAAATATCAACATCTGTCGAATTTGTCCGGAATATCATGTCAAAATTTCAGATTCACAGCCCCACGCAGTATTTGATACGACGCGGTCAAACATTGACTATTTAGCTGCTAAAAGGCTTAAAAATCAATGATGGTATTGTCTCTTCTATTTTCTACGTGAAACCTAGGGAGAACGAGGGTAGGTAGGTTGAATGGGATGATAGACTCGGTATTTGACTTGAAAACTGCATTGATCCAATAAGCAGTTTATAATTGACATGGAGTTTTCAGAAATTAACGCCAAGAACAGGTACACGTACATCTCATCCATCAATGCTTTGATAGCCGACTGTTTCTAACATGTCTAATGTTTGTTTACGTTCGGGCTCAGTAGACGATTCCCAATTCATTAATGATTCAATGATTCCGAAATATTCCGTCGACAAATGCAGCGTGCCCTTCTAAACACGTCAGACACCAATCGCTCATTAACTTCGCACTTGATTTGAAAAATCTCTCGAGGATGCAAAATACGTATCACCGAGCGCGAAATGATACCCTGCGGCGCTTCTTTTCGATTTAATCCGGAGGTGACTGCTGCCTCGGCCCATGGCTATTTTTCATGTAAGTAGCGCTGTACTGCTGATACGCCTGGGACGTGGATGTTATTATGAATAAAAGATGGTGGAAAAGCGTCTGGGAAATCATTGAAAGAAACAAATGTCGTTTAATGGATGTTTTGTATGCATAGTATAGATTTAATGGGATTTAGATTGACGATATGAATGTTACTTTCAATAGCTAATGCTATTGCAATGAATGGAATGGAGTTGCAGGGAGAAAGAACACGCGTTATGAGTCGTACCATGAGGGAACAAACACTTGAATTGAGGGAATTTGCTATCAGCTCAATATTGGGATCAATGCGTAGGCAAAAATGCATTCGGAGATATTTAGTACGGTGTGTACTAGTGAATTGTTGGAAAGGTGATTAGAGGGGTCCTTATGATAGTTTACGACAAATCAAATTGCAACAGATTTCAACTGTTGTAAAGTAAGCGCTATTTGCAGTTAAAGTGATACTATAATGTGATTTACAACTTTGCGGAAATACGTCCGTTTTCAATTGTTGATCACAAATGTAAAGCTCAAATTTTCCATTTTTGATTAGATTTATTATAAAATCGCTGAATGTAAACCACCGCGACCGCGAAAATGTTCATGTTGTGACGTCATCAACGAAAACGGCATCGAAGCAAGCCGTCCGGGCGGGATTTAACAATCAATTTCTAGAAAATGTGCATTTCTATTCGAAAACCTTACCGATTTATGAGAAAGTGACGTAGTCATTTGTCAAAAACAGCTAAAACATTATATGGTGAAATTTGACACGAGTTACCCTTTTTAAGAAAAAAAATCATACAAAAATCTAAATCGAATTTGAAATCGGAACAGTATTTTTTTTCAGATGGTGCCCAAGGGGCCGTCGTAACCGAACGAGACATAACCAGACATATTGACCTTTTTGCTGCAATCATATATTTTACTGCTCACTTATTCATCATTCCTCCTTACATCTAAAGAGAGGATTTAAATTTATCTGTATAAAAATAATATTGTAATATAATATTGTAGTGCTTATATAGCGCTTCTCAGAACGATTGCTGTTAAAGCGCTACTCCCCATAAAACTTCCTGAATACCCAAGTCTTTTACCCATTTTTGAATGCTGCAGTGGACTCCTGGAAAGTTATGTTTTGTGGCAGCTCATTCCACAAGCGTGCAGCACCGACAGAGAAACACCTGTCACCATAGGCGGTTTGGTGCGCTTTACATGCAGTTTGTTACTGCTTGTGGAACGAGTCAGCCTTGGACCAGATCGAAACTTAACTAGCTCATTGAGGTACACAATAGCTCTTCCCTGCACTACCTTGTGTATTGTGGTGAGCAGTTTGTATTCAATACGCATTTTGACTGGGAGCCAATGCAGAGAGTGCAGAACCGGCGAGATGTGGTCACGTTTGCGTGTTCGTGAGATAACTCTAGCAGCAGCATGCTGCACCCTCTGCAGTGGGGCTACAGATTTTTTAGGAAGGGCATAGAGCAGGGCGTTGTTATAATCCAGTTTAGAGATGACGAGTGCCTGAAACAATTTCTTGGTGCTATCCACATCAAGATATTTGCGGATACGGCCAATGCTGTGCAGGTTGGCGAAGGCACTTTGACACACCTTCTTCACATGGACTGACATGGTCATGTGGTTGTCGAACCAAGCACCAAGATCCCGCACAGCATCGACGTTTGGCAATATCTCACCATCCACCTTGATATGAGTGATGGATGGTGATTTTCTGGCAGAGGAGACAGACATGAATTCAGTTTTGGAGCCATTGAAACACAGGTTGTTTTCAATAAGCCAATTCCCTATGCTTTGAATGCAATGTTCAATGCTGTCAACAGCGCACTTCCCTTGTGCCAAGTCACCGCTTGGAAAAATACCAAGAAGCTGATTGTCATCAGCAAACATTTCGTAGGAATGAACTGCACTGAATCCCATCACCTCCCCCCAGTGGTAGCATGAATACGGATGTATACGGATGAATTTAAATCTTCTTCAGATGTAAGTAGGAATTTTCGCCCGTGAAGGAATTCCGCGCCGAAAACCAACGTGATGTAACAGCCAACACCACCAGATCTTGTTGAGTAGTCCGGGGAAAGAAAGTTCGCATATTCTATTGTACGGTCGCATAGTCAAAGACGATGGTCTCTCTTACCATAACAATCATGGAACCTTGGAAAGACTCACTACTATCGCCCAATGAGTCTAAATTTACTATCACACTGGATCGTGAAAACCAATGGCCATCGTTGAACCTTACTTGAACTCAACTTTGTCTAACCTGCAGGTATTTTATCATACATACAGCATCGGATATCGCAGTTGCTTTTTATCAATCTTGGCTTGAGTTTTAAGTGCTTTTCAACTCTTCCAGATAACTGTTCTGGTAACCTGGTGCACACAAATGTGGAAGCTTACAAGGGTGAATGTGTGCTTGATCATGCCACAGAGGTCTTTAAAGGTGACCTGAAATGCTTGTATCAAAGTTTTAACTTGGGGTATGAATGATAGAGCATAACATAAGAAACGCGAGTGGAAAACCGCATAAAAATCAGACAGCTCATCTTGAAGGTAATGATAAATAAAAAAACAACCGATCCTCATCACCGGCTCAGCACTCGATGATTTTCTACGGCCTGCGGTCTCGAGCTTTCATGCCGAAAAAATCAACTCGTGCTGTTCCCGCGACTAGGACCGGTCACGAAGTCGGGTTTTTTATTATATTAGTTCGTTTGCCGCACATAATGAAATCATAATCGCAGGTCTCAGGGACAAAAATCGCTCGTTTGCGTGGCCCTTTACCTATGTGTGCTCCTAGTTTCAAAACTGTAAATTCCGATACCAAGGTTGTTGGTAATTAGGAGTCTTCTGACTTGATACACCTGTGAATTACCTGGTAGAATATATGTAATGTGGGTAGAAGGTGAAAATTGGCATTCGTGAAACGATAGGCAAGTTGGTTATATCGTTCATCAAAATTTCTGGAGATTGAAGAGCGTTTGTTTATTTCATATGATCGGATCGGTCGATCATTTTTTGTACTTTGATTTAGTTTCGTAGAGGATGTATTAGCGAGTGATGGTATAAAGAGTTGCTCAGCTTTACAACTGTATGTATCACTAACATAACTATAAGGTAAGTCGTGGCATTTCCTTGTAATGGATCATGTTTGCTGATACATGTCGTCTAACACATGAAGTTGCTGCCAAAACAAATGTGCACCCAGGTAGGCCTACATGTAGAAGTTTTTCAATGAAGTGAAAAACTATGTGACAAACGTCACAGAAGCATTTCTGAAAAGCCTCTGCATTTTTGTGTTGTGTGAGCTGAAAGACTCTTAAAGAGGATTGCGCACGACCAGCGATTCGGCCTACCTTTTCTCGGGCGGTGAAAATGTACCTTACCTTTTCCTGTTTAAAAATCCGGCGAAGATATGTAAGCTAAATTCGGCCTGATGAACATATGGACAAAAGGGCCCGCAATATTAAGGTTCCATTCAAAAACTCGGGTATGACTTAATGATGCGACAATTGCGAGGAGAGAATGCCTCCCTTCGAGACCCCATAAGCAATCGTAATAGAATTTTGAAAGTGTTACCAATGACGTTTTTCAAGATGAGGAAAGGGGACTTCAGAGTTGATGAATTACTTCGAGCTTGCTAATCGCCGCGCAGACTTTGGAAACTGATTATTCTGTAAGTTCCGAGTTTCTCCTCTCTGGCTTCTATTGATTGATGGTTGTAACTGAGATCTAGGTTCGAAATGTGCAACCAATTGTGTACACCATCTATGAGGCAGGTAGTCTTTTCAATCTTGGAAATGTCAGAAAAAATCTAAGAAAGCTTCGAAGTGAGGATAAATATGTGAGGTTAGATTAAACTCACCTGCACCTGATTGAATGAAAAATATTTATGCTGCGAGGCCGCAATGAAATTTACCTCAGTGAGTTTCGTGTCTCAAATTATTAGGGCGAAAAAATATTAAATTCTGCAGTTAAGAACGCTTAATATCTGTTAAGAATGTAAGTTGGATAAGAAATTCTGTACAATGCTGTAGTAAAAATACAGAACTGGAACTATTGAATCATAATTCATTTTCAATGTAGTGAAATCCTAAGCAAAATAAAAAACATAAAAAACACTGGAACAGTTCTGAAGTTAGTGATAACAGTGTATGTATGGTGATCGCGTACTGCAACTGCGGTATCAAGAGACAGCCAGCAGCCGCAACCAGAATCTTTCAATCATTAAACTAGACATTACTGTGAGGCCGCGGTCTATTATCAAAGACATCAGTTGGTATTGATTCCAATTGATTCCAATTGACTCATTGTTTTCTGATCAGACGAATGGCCACTTGTATAGTCTGATCCTTTACCCCACTTTGGTATGTGCTATTAATGGTAGAGAGATTTTCAGAAATATTCCATTTGGGCGGTTCTACACAAACTACTGGACCGACTTCTCCAGAGTTTGGTTTTTAGCTCACCTCTTAGCAGAGGTGAGCTTATCCCATACCGTGGCGTCCGTCGTCCGTCGTCGTCGTCGTCGTCGTCGTCGTCGTCGTCGTCGTCGTCGTCGTCGTCGTCGTCGTCGTCGTCGTCGTCGTCGTCGTCGTCGTCGTCGTCGTCGTCCGTCGTCCGTTAGCAGGGCACGTTTCGTAACTGTTAGAGCTATTGAGTTGAAACTTGTTACACATGTACCCTTATGTAATGACACCTTGGAGACCAAGTTTCGGTCCGATTTGTTTCATGGTTTGGCCACCAGGGGGCCAAACGTTAAAAGTGAAAATATGCAATATCTCCCTTAATAGTAGTCGGGAAATTTTGAAAAAAATATGGTAGGTACTTCTAGCAAAGGTGCATCATATATCCTCCGGGTTTTTGATTTGACCTCCTTTTCAAGGTCACAGAGGTCAAATGGTGTAAATTGGCCGTTAGGATGTAACGATGGCACGTTTCTAAACTGCAATGAGTATTGATACCAAATTTGATACACATTTACCCCTTAGTCAGGTGATCTCAGGGACCGAAGTTTGGTCCAATATGATTCACCACTTGACCACCAGGGGGCAAAATCCAAAAACCTTCAAAATGTGATAATTCCTTAACTTCTTGCCCGATTGCCACCAATTTGATATCATGGGTACATCTAACCACCATACAGTATATGTCACACAGGTTTTTAATTTGACCTTCTTGTCAAGGTCACAGAGGTCAAATGCCGTAAATTCGCCGTCAGGCCGTAACTATGGCACGTTTCTTAACTGCAATGACTATTGATCACAAATTAAGTACACATGTACCCCTTGGTCAGGTGATCTCAGGTACCGAAGTTTGGTGCGATCTGATTTGCCGTTTGGCCTCCAGGGAGGGGGCCAAATCCTAAATTCTTCAAAATGCCATTATTCCTAATAATGACTTGCCCGATTGGCACCAATTTTATATCATAGGTACATCTAATTCTAACAACCATTCAATGTGTCACCCGGGTCTTCTTTGATTTGACCTACTTTTCAAGGTCACAGAGGTCGAATGTACTGTAAATTGGCCATTTTGGGGAAATTGTAATTGCTTGGACCTACATCAAACCTAACACTACATGACACAATACCATGCTCTTTATCCATCTTTCCTCCACATGAGGTGAGCACAATGGCCCTGGCCATTTTTCTTATATCCGTGTACATTGACACAGTGCATTGATTTAGCCCAGCTGACGAAAGCCAGCAGAGCTGGTTAAATAAATAATCGGAATGACGTGCGTCAACATATGGGTGCACGTTTTGTAACCGTAAGACCAAAAGGCACTTCAAATCTGGCCATGAGGAAGAACAGCCAAGGAAATGACCCAGACAGAAAATTTAGCGCGGTTCGAATTAAATGGCACGTTTCCTATGTCATACACTTTACAGCAGCACTAAGATACGAGTACTTATCTCGAAATCTATCTTTTTTTCAGCCCAAAAAGCCCCTTGACTTTGCGACCATCAGCTCTGATCTATTCTGTTAGTTTTCTTACAGGGAGGGAACGCATTTTGAAACTTCGTTTTTAAGTTCCCACTCACCAGTACAAACAAAAACTTACTTTCGTTCATCCTCTGTCTTTTCAGGTGATGCAACAGCCGATCTAACCATGAGTGCTTGCGGCATCCGGCGCTCTTGGTGCCGCCGATCAAGGCAAAGGTTTTTTATGCTCGTATCTGCCAGCGCTGCCATCATGTTCGTCTACATGTTACTTCTCCACAACAAGGAGCTCATCGCTCAGAGCAGCCTTCCGGACGTGCTACTCGGGAGGAACAAGCAACAGGTCTCCACAAAGGAGTACCCGGAGGACGAGGACGAGGAACCCTTCCAGTATCCACCGGAAAAACAAGCCTGCGTACAACCTAAACTCGAGTTATACCCAAACAAAGAGTTCGTAAAATTCTTCTCCGACACTCCAAAACCGAGTTGTGGGGTTGATGAGAATTGGATTGTCATTGAAAACGGCACATTCAGAATGCGACAAACGGCCAAAGATAAGCACGGCCACATCACGTGTGACTATTTGCCTATTTTACGCGGAAAAGATGACTTCACGTACAACAATGGCGACAGGATACGCGCCATACAGGACGGGTGGAAGGTCACTTCTGATGTCTCGAAGATTTCGTGTTTCTCCGACAAAGGGCGTTATGAAAATTACCACGCTGCAGTCCCGTATGTCGCTGAACTCCAACAGCGGTCACGTTATTATAAACTGCCAATAGATGCAACTGGATTAGACGTTCTTATGTTTGGTTTTGACTCAGTTTCACGGTTAACCTGGATACGGAAGTTACCTAAGACTTACGCCTACATGATAAATGTGCTTAAATGTGTGGTTTTGGAGGGTTATAACATTGTGGGAGATGGGACACCGCAGGCTTTGCTGCCCATCCTGACGGGGAAAACTGAGCCCGAATTACCGGAGGCCCGCAGGGGGCATCCGGGGGCCACGACGGTTGATGGACACCCGTGGATATGGAAAGAATTTAAAGAGGCGGGTTATGTCACACAGTGGACTGAAGATGGTGCTTCGTATGGGACGTTCCACTACCGAATGTTAGGTTTCAAAGAGTCACCAGTCGACCACTATATCAGGCATTTTCAACTAGAAATTGAGAAACATCGCTGGCAAAATAAACCCTACTGTCTCGGCTCAGATTTACGACACAATGTTATGTTTAACTGGGTTACTGAATTCTTTAAAGTTTATAAACATGGGAGGAAATTTTCATTTACTTTCCATAGCGAGTGCAGTCACGATAGTAACAACCCACTCTCCATGGTCGATGAGGATTTCAAGCGCTGGCTGGAGTATCTTTACATAAATGGCTTCCTCAATAACACTTTACTGATACTGATGAGTGATCACGGCGCACGCTTCCAGAATTTGAGAGAAACTGTTCAAGGCAAACAAGAGGAACGGAATCCATTTTTCTCTTTTCGTCTTCCAACTTGGTTTAAGGAAAAATATCCACGAGCTTTCAATAATCTACGCATTAACTCTAAACGCTTGACTACCCCTTTTGATATCCATGCAACATTCCGCGATGTTTTGAATTTCCGAAGCCCGTTACGCGGCAACGTGTCAGAACGAGGCATCAGCCTCTTTTCCGAGATTCCCGCGTCACGGTCATGTGACCATGCAAAGATCGAACCCCATTGGTGCAACTGTTTAAACTGGAAATCTATCAGCGAGGACTCGTCGACCGTTAAAAAGGCTGCGAAAGCATTTCTAGACTTAGTAAACTCTTTGACCGAACGGGTAAGAGAAAATTGCCATTTGTTAGAAATTGATAACATTACGGAAAGCGTTGCTTATTCTCCTGGAAGCTCGTTGTTGAAGTTCAAAGCGAGTTCAGACCATGACGGAAGAGTGCCTGACTTGTCCAGTAAGACCAAATCTGACGTCTCTTTATACCAATTGACGATTCACACCAAACCTGGCGGCGGCCATTTCGAAGCAACTGTGAAGCATGATCTGAATAAGAACATTTTTACTCTGAGCACTGGGGAAGTCAGCAGGATTAATAAATACGGTGATGCCCCGGCTTGTATAGCCAGCCAGCTTCCACACCTGAGACAATTTTGTGTCTGTAAGAGTAGATAGCAAAAAACAGATATTAGATAATTGTCCTTACATTCCTCCAGTTATATGTTCCCAGAGAAAAAAGAATAAGTCTCACCAACTCACTAAAGCTGATCGGTCAAATATACATTCGCGATTAAGGCGAGAATACTCTCGAGAATGTTCGTGGTGTGCAAATTCATCACATGCCCTGAGCAATTTTCTGAGACCATATTTGGTTGGAGATATTAAAACACTATTGTCAGTATATCCCAGTGCTCCCATAAATGACCTATCTAGCAGCCAAACCAGATTCCTTCAGACAATGTAACAGTTCGTCTGTATAAATACAGAACAGAATAGGTGACAGGACACCTCCTTGTTTTATACCATTTTTAACATCGACAGCGCTGCTGAGTGACTCGTTCCATTTAACCTGCTGATTGCTGATTTGTGTACAATATGGCAAGAAACTTGGCAATTAGGGGGAAGCACCCCATCTTGATTAGGAGTTTGAATAACCTAACATATTGGACTCTGTCAAATGCCTTAGAGGCGTCAAGTAATGTGGCATATACAGGAGAGCCACGCCTGTTATAATATTTTATAATTTCCTTCATAACGAAGGTGCATTGTGCTGTAGAATTTTTCTTCTTAAGACCAAATTGAAGGTCGGATAATTTGAATTCATCTTCATTTTTTTCCATAAGAACATGGTCAAATACCTTACTCAGTACATGTATATTGCTGAGTGTTATAGCCCTATAATTGGTGTATTCCTGTTTCGCCTATTCCTGTTCCGCCTATTCCTGTTTCGCCTAATTCCTTATTCGCCTATTCCTGATTCGCCTAATTCCTGTTTCGCCTATTCCTGTTTCGCCTATTCAAATGTATTGCTAACCTCCCCACAGACGTAGGAATATGAACCGTCCCTTACTATAGTGTAAAAGGCTATCATTAAGAATAAAGTCTGAAATAATGGATTTAGCGACATGTCAATTATTTCAGTATTATTCGGAATAACTTTGGAAAATTATACATAGCTTACATAGGCTTATGTTTTAGCTTATTTTATAAGGCAAGAAGTAAAATAGTAAGAAAGTGTCGAAACTCTGGGGGGTTTCTACTTCGGGAAAGAGGAGCGGTAAAAATCATCAAGTGACTCGGTTGGTTTCTATTATAACACCGAACTTTATTTGATCTCTCACTACCGTCATCTCATCGTACACAGAATATAATTTACAGCCCCTTATGGTGGACACATGTTTTGGAGTCTTTCTCAGCCCGGAGAGGTCATCGTGTCGAGCGAAAGAATAATTAAACTTGATACTACGCCAAGTGTTTCTGTGCCTTTGAAGTCTGTTGAATTAACGACAGAAAGTTTTACCCTTTCATTAGATTTGAGAAAGGTTTCTTAGGCCTGCATTTTATATTGTGGATTCTCTTTCTTTTGTCTTAGTCAGCAACTGGCTTCTAAATAGAAAGAATACCTATAGCTATATTGTTCTTTATTATGACATGGGTTTTACAGCTGATTTTGATCAACTAATTATGAGAATGTACAGTATTATGTATTTTTATCAAAAACTCATGAATTCCTGTTTTTATAAAATAAACGACTGCTTTACTCTACTTAATCTATTAGTTTTTACTGTGTGTCAGTATGGTCATATGGTCAAATAAGTCCCGGACTGTCCCCGCTTTCAAGGTGACTCTTTCAAAACGGTCAAAATGGCATGGTTTGTTAACAAAGTTGATGGCATTTGATTAGTCAAATTGTCATCACATCGTTAACATCATCCAATTGTCCCTTCACATTTTCCCCATAAAATGGCCATGCATCCCTAAGGTTCCCCGTGGGAGAGTCGATTTATTGTAGGGGTACTGGAAAGTTGGCGAAACAGGAAGTAGGCGAAACAGGAATAGGCGAAACAGGAAATAGGCGAAACAGGAAAAAGGCCAAACAGGAATAGGCGAAACAGGAATTTTGCGAAACAGGAATAGGCGAAACAGGTATAAACCCTATAATTATCAGAGTCACTTAATGACTTTCTTTTGTTTTTAGGAATAGGTATGATTATGGACTTTCGAAACGCTTCCGGGATGTATGAATGGGAAAACATCAGTGCGAAGAGAGTGGCTAACTTTTCGTCAAGATTAATTGTCAGTACCATGTATAAGGTGGTCTGAGAAAAGCCTCTGTTAACCTTCATGTTTCCCTTTATTTAATTACGAATGGCACCTCGTATGGCAAGCGGAGTGTCCAGTTATAAAATAAACCTAGATTTATTCAAAAAACCTGGTTTTTTACCTAATAAACTAAGTTTATTTGGAAAAAATATAGGTTTTTTTAAAACAACCTTGTTTATTAGCTAATAAACCGAGTTTCTTTAATAAAACCAAGTTTTTTTACTTTCTTTCCTAATAAAGTAGGTTTTTTAACAGAAACTAACATTTTATGCTAAAAAACCTGGTTTTTTACCACATAATCGTATAAAATGTAAGTTTCTGTACAGAAATGTCCATTTATTCAATAAAACAAGGTTTATTACCAAAACAACCAAGTTTATTTAAAAAACTAAGTTTATTACTAATAAACCTAGTTTTTTTTAAAAACCTGGTTTATTAGAAAACTTACATTTTTAAACCTCGATCCTACCTACATTGAGTTATCTGGGATGAGGTTAGGGCCTCACTAACTAGTTTACAGAGTGCAGTGCAGTGCAGCATTAGTACCACGTGGTGCCGAGGTTGCCCATCCTCGTCCCGATAATATCGCAGATTTGTGTACATGGGGCGAGGTAGAAAATACAAGTTTCTCGATAGAAAGTAGGTTTTTGCACGCCGTTTGTCCAGTTATTCAAAACAACCTACATTTTTACAATAAAACCAGGTTTTATTGCAAAAAAGTAAGTTGTTTTGTATAAAACCAAGTTTTTTACGTAAAAAGGTAGGTTTATTGGCCATTTGTCCAGTTATTGTTTAAGGAATTAATACCGAGCTGGCGGTCATTGGTTGTATAATCAAGACCGCTCGGGTAGACCGAAAATGTAGTCCAAAACCCGAGGCGCTTCGCCGAGGGTTTTGGACGTAATTTGAGGTCTACCCGAGCGGTCTTGATTATACAACTAATGACCGACAGCGAGGTATTAATTTCTATTCTAAAAGGTTTCAAAATTAAACAAATTAAATACGATTTGAAAGGTATATATGTTCCGTTTTCGTCAAAGAATGATCCAGCCTGGTGTCCGGAACTCCGCCATATTGTTGCTTGTGAAGATGACGTCACGCAGCAAGGGAATTCTCAGTCTGCTAGCTCGATTTCTACCATTTCCTCGTCTTTGACCTCTTCTGAATCCTGACTGACGACCTCGAAAGAGTCCTCGGGTATCCTCCCTACTTCACAAATCCCAATATCGGGGAATACTTCAAAATCTCGTGTTCTTGACATTGTTTTGTGGGGCTGAGTCGTTGCTTCTTGGTGAAAATAATTCGTCTGCTAAAATTCAGAATTTTATACCTACCCAGGCGGTCATTGGTTACGATACCAAGACCGCTCCGATCAAAACGAGGCGTAATGTATTTTGTATTAGAAACAATGATATACTGTGACTAAGGCCTTTTAGAATAATAAACCAAGATTCTTTGCTATAAAACTAAGTTTATTACCACTGGATGAAAAACTTATATTTTAGGGAATAAAACCAAGTTTATTTGTTAAACTTGACATTTGTGGATAGAAACAAGGTTTATTAGGTAAAAAACTTGGTTTTATTAAAGAAACTCGGTTTATTAGCTAATAAACAAGGTTGTTTTAAAAAAACCTATATTTTTTCCAAATAAACTTAGTTTATTAGGTAAAAAACCAGGTTTTTGGAATAAATCTAGGTTTTTTTAATTACTGGACACTCCGCTTGCCATAACCTCGCACTTCCTCCGCAGATATGACATGGTCTCTGCATTAACATTTATCTTCACAACATACCTGAGCAATCTTACCATCCAACTCATTAATCATATCCCTCATTTGGTTTTCGTCATAACCAACAGATGAGTATAATTGCTCATACGTATCCGCGAATTTTTCTGCTATCGATGGGGCGTCACTGGCCTCGTCTATTTTGTCTACTTGACTAGGTTTACTACCTGCTCGTTTTTTAACCATTTTCCAAACATCACCATCATTTTTGTCAATGCAGGCCATTGCTAGATTATTGCTCTCTGCAATATTATTTTGTTTTTTTATAGACTTTACAGCATGGTGGTATCTTGTCCGTGTAGTTCTCCTAATGTCTGCGATTAATCCCAGACGCGGAGGCCCATTTGCCTTCCACATATTATGCCAAAACATTGCTTGGTCCCTGAGGTCTCTAGTGGTATCATTCCACCATCGCCCTCTGTTCGCCCTCTATTTTGATCTGCTTGTCATTTTGGGAAACATTCCAAGCCTGCAGTTACACATGCGTCGACTATTATGCCATGTCCATCACATCCGCATGGTTCTTTCATCGAACATTGTGGCAGTTTATGGCATTTTGAGGTGAATCAGTATCATTTAAGCTACGATCAAGGTGCAGCTTGTATAATGTTTCGTTTTCTGGGGTAACCTTATTAATGTTGAGGGGACTAGGCAGTTGATCCAAACCGTTGCCTTTTTCATGGTCTTCTATTGATTCGTCAAAAATTGCTTGTATCCATAAACACAATTGATATCATCTCCAGATGGCGATGAATGCCAACAAATGAATCAATATCTCCTGTAAAATCTTCAATATGGCACCAGATTAATCAATCAGAATCAGAACCTTTTTATTCTTCCAATTATTCATAGACATCAGAGTTGGATACACACAAGTATATATCCGTGCACAGGGCGTTTACAACACCCTGCTAAACATAAACAATGAACTACAAAAGAATGCCTGCTGCCAATGACAAGTCGAGTTGTAATTAGCATATCTAATATCTACTAAACAATAGCCAGCTTTGTGACCTTCACGTGAACCCGTCTTTAACGCGAGCCCGCTAACGCTTTGTAATTTGTTAATTTGCTTTAATAAGTGTAATACTATGTATGTTGTATGAGATCATACTGCAGGAGACTAATTAAGTAGCTTTGACCACACCTGACATTCTTGTCTCCTTCTCTTCAGTAAATACAGCCTTATAATAAAAAAAGTCAAGTCAAGTCAAGTTTGTTTATTATAGTGTCACCCCCAATGAAAGGGCCAGCCAGCTTTTGGCTTATGAGACACTCTTTACTCCCTATCTCCTATCTCTAATACCAGGCGCCTGACGAGAAGGCAGTTTGTACCCTATATCTAACAAGCTGGCGGCTATATCTCCTCATTAACCGCTGGGTGGAATTTGCTCATTTTTAAGGTTGAGCTGCCCATCATCCTTGCCCTCCAACAAGAGTAGACGGTTGGCCCCCTGCGGTTAGAGTAGACGGTTGGCCCCAAGACGGATGGGCTTTTTGTGTTTTTTTACTACAAGGGACGCTTAGCTCCAAGGCGGATGATGGTCACCTCCATCATAGACCACTTGGTCTTTTGTTCGCCCCATTGTGTTCTCCTCCCTGCGCCTGTTTTCTCCCATGGCCAACTGTTCGTGGCCTTCTCCAGAGCCAGGCCATTCCAACATATACGTCCAAGTCGAGAGCACCAACAACCAAGGAGGGCGAGACGAAAGAACAATAACAGGGATTGTAGTCTTTAAAGATATCATGTAGCCAACTAAGTGCATACCTCACTTCCTAAGACATTTAACTCAACAACACCTTCCACAGACAATGACTCTTCAACAGGTAAGCCCTTCATGGCCACACCCGAATTGATATCATACCACTTGCCTCAACACCGTGCGGAGCACGGGTATTGCTTGTTAGTAATGATATTTGATGAAAGGTCTTGGGCAAAGGGCTTTATATAAACTACTGGGAAGCTGATATCCAGCAACATGAGCAGGTCCTTGATAGCCCCTGGGTGCCCCTGCAGATACCTCAAATATTGACAGCTGTGTGATAGAGCACTTTAAGACCAGGTCATACATTTTTATTGATTTACCTATGACTAATACAGTACAGAACACAGTTGTGGTGAATCCAATCCCGATCCAATGGTCACCACCATCCCATGGTCACCTAGTGTTGGGCCGATGCGAAAGTCGACTGATGGGGACGGATTGTTTTAACCAGCCGCTGCTGCATCAGCTGACCATTATGGCATATGGCCACGGTGAATACTCCTTGTATTCAACACAAATTGCATTATTGTTTCACACACATACAAATTACGATAATAATAATCACCAGGAGACTTATATATAGCGCTAAATCCGACTGGTTTCAGTCGCTCAAAGCGCTTCACATTACATGTATTACCTCTAGCTATTGGCCTGTACATTCGTGATTCAAGCTCTACTCTACATTGGCCCTGTATATGATATATTCTGCTTATTGAGTGAAACTGGAATCTCCCGAAATGATTGATATTTCGCAAGGAGGCGTGCTGCGTGCTGCGGAACATCGATTGAAGTCTGGGAAGGACATGGGTAAGTACACGGGATGAGCAAACTCCCCGTTTCCTAATTAAAGAGCCCTATACTACTCGACGACTTCGAACTCAGAGCAGACATAGGTAAATGGGTACCTGCGATATCAATTGTTGGCAGAGATTTTAAAAACCCGTCAATAAAAGAAAATTAAACATTATGGCGTTGTGGCATTTAGCTAGGATCATACCCCGACGCATGTACATGTCAAAAGTTTAATTACACTTGCTTTGCTGCAAGTTTAATTAGTGTTTTATTTTCGCAGTGTCAACTTAGTTGCATGCATTTTTCATTTTTTAATTTATTCCTATATTGGATAAATAATATTGATTTTATTTCTTATTCTTAAGTATTGCTTTGAGTAATAGAAATATCAAATTGAACAATAGCCATTAAACTTTTGAAGCATTAGCTGCAGCTTTACAGCGCTCAGGACTAGCACTTATAGTTTGCCATCTCTGCCAACTAGGTACCAATTTACAACTGGGTGGAGAGAGGCAAGTAGGGTTAAGTGCCTTGCTCAAGGACAAAAAGACGAAACACTGTTGACCATTAGAACCCATGACCTCCTGATTATGAGCCCAGTGCTCTAACCACTATGCCACTGATCTCTCCTGGTTAGACGAGCATCCCGTGCCAACTCGGGATTTGTGCCATCTTCGAAATATTTGTTCCTCTTTTGGAACGTTCGTAGCTGTAGTTGTCTCAAAAGCATGCTATCCTCCTGAGGATGAGTTAGCTTCATGATCATACGTGTGTGTGTGTTTATGTATTGTTGTTGTGTGTTTATGTGTTGCGTTGTGGCTGTGGTGGTGATAAGGTGCGTGTGTGCGTGTGTGTGGGGGGGGGGGGGGGGCATATCTCAGAAAGATCACGGCAGAGGCTTCGGCGAAAAAAAGTACGTTTTCTAGACAACCCCAAAAGGTATTGAAACCAGCTCTAACATAGTATGCCAACCTGTAAAAGATTAGCTTTAAAGACTAGGTGCATTGTAGTAAAAGTACATATCCGATACATCAAAACAACAACATTTCTTCTCGTCTTCAACCGACCTTTGTGATATGTGTAGCTTTGATGCATGAATTCATCCTCCTACAAACAACGTCTACAGCATGATTCTAACCTCAAATACCCATCAAGTGATGTAAGATACCTTGGACTTCCATGGCGGCCGTGATGGTTAGTCGTGTGTTTCTGGTTCAATAGTTTTTCCATGTAAACAAGTTGCCCGAAGTTGAAATTACGCGAACTCTGAAAAATCATCCAAAGATATTTTTTTCTGATACTACGCCCTGGAAATTCAGAAGTCTGTTAATATACCAAAGGTGAAGGTTTTTGGCGAGGCCGTTTTCATAGTAATCATTTTTCGCTAGCACGTCTCACCAACCAATAGCACGTTTTGTGGGTTAATGATCGAGATGACTCGGGCCTATAACGGATGGCATTTCAGAAATAACTGCATCATACCGAACATTTTTCTGGGAAAATTAGTTGCAAATATTCCGGGGTAGAAAATAAAAAATACATGTAGAAAGGGCATTAAAGAGCCATACGCGGACCAATTTGATGCATAATGCGCAGAAGATGTTAATGGATGATGTTGATGTTTTGTTTGATTAAATGCGTTGGAAAATCACATTCTAAAATACATAATACATGATATACCAACCGGCAAATAAATTACCTCATTTTGTTCACTTTCAGGTGTCCACAAAAGGGCAGTTTGGAGGCGTCGGCACTCGTTCCGAAGGATTGTAGCGTACGTCTTCCTAGCTGCAGGGGTGATCTATGTGGTGCTACACCTGAAGGTCGCGAGCATTCTCCACTATCGGGCCTTACTCGATACTGATCCAAAAAACCCTGCAAAGCCCGCGTGTGTCCAAGCTCAGCTTAAAATGTATCCGAATCAGAAGTATAGAGACTTTTTTGGCGACACGAGGAAAGTCCCGTGTCCCGGGAAGGACTGGGTCAAAACAGAAGCAGGCAAGTTTAAAATTTTGGATTTCGCTAAAAAACAGTTTGGGGACATAACATGTGACTTTCTGCCGTTATTGCGCGGCGGTGATGATTTTCACTTCCATAATGGAGAGTTGATTCGCAATATTCAAGATGGTGCAAATGTTACGTCTGATGTTGCCAGAATTTCGTGTTCTGCCGGTGCAGCACGATATGATAATGTTCACGTGACAGTCCCGTATGTTGAAAGTCTTCATCGACGAAATAGCGCAGTGAAACTTCCAAAAGAGGCCCTCGGCTTGAGTGTTTTAATTTTCGGTTTAGACTCGGTTTCTCGGATGACGTGGCAGCGAAAACTTCCAAAATCATACGCCTACATGATGGATGTTTTGAAAGTCATCGTATTGGAGGGATATAATGTTGCAGGGGACGGCACGCCGGCGGCTGTGCAGCCGTGGTTCACTGGGAAGCAGGAATGGGAGCTACCAGAGGCCCGAAGAGGGCACAAAGGCGCGCAAACTCTCAATGGCCACCCATGGATCTGGGATGATTTCAAGAAAGCCGGGTATGTCACGCATTACACTGAAGACTTAGCGGAATACGGGACGTTCACCTTGAGGATGTTAGGGTTTAAAGAGCAACCAACGGATCATTATCTGAGACATTTCTACCAGGTTTTAGAGAAAGAGAGAATTCGACGATGTCTAGGGTCGGAGTTCAAACACAAAGTGCTGATGAACTATTTGAAAGATTTCGAAAGTATGTATAAAAACAGAAGGAGCTTTTCTTTCGGATTTCATAATGAATTGAGCCACGATAGCAACAAACCTCTGAACATAGTTGATGATGAGCTGAAAGAATGGCTGGAAGCATTGTATAATGGCGGCTCGTTGAACAATACGATGTTTCTTTTGTTGAGTGACCATGGCGCCCGCTATCAGTATCTGAGGGAAACAGTACAAGGGAAGATGGAGGAACGCAATCCATTTTTCTCGATCCGTATGCCTCCTTGGTTCCAAACAAAATACCCAGCGGCCTACAAAAATCTTTTGACCAATTCCAAGAGACTGGTGGCGCCATATGATATTCACGAAACTTTTCATGACATTTTGCACTTCCGTAACGAGGCCCGAGGTAACATATCAAAACGAGGCATCAGCCTTTTTTCGGAAATACCTGCTGAGAGAACTTGTGCGCATGCGGGAATTCAACCCCACTGGTGCAACTGTCTGGACTGGACAACCGTCAACACTGATTCTGTTGAAGTAAAGAAGGCAATAGCGTCGTTCATTGATTTTGTTAACTCATTGACCGCTCATGTTCGAGATGTATGCAGCATTGTAGAGGTAGACAGAGTATTGGGAGCGCAAGTATTGACTCCAAATACCAGGATGCTGCAATATAAAAGTATGGATTACGAAGGAGTAGAGAATTTCAGTATGAAACAAGACGTCGACACTAAACTATACCAACTAGTCATCCACACTAAGCCAGGTGGTGGCCATTACGAAGCCACTGCCACGCAGGACGTGCAGAGAGGTACATTTATCAGTAAGTTAAAGGACATCAGTCGTACTAATGCTTATGGTACAAGCTCTGTATGTGTGGCAAAGACGTTTCCACATCTTGTAAAGTTCTGTCACTGTAAGTCTACTTAGGTATCCTAGTCGAGTCGAACAGCTCGGACTGCAGTAGTCGGAGCTGGAATCTTCACCCGGAACTAGACATTCGCTATTAATTTTGGCCGCCTGACCTTGCCACGAGTGCACGTTGGTTTTTGTGCTTAGGAGTTGTCACGCTGTACGCATACGGTTCAACAAAGATGGTCCCAAGCAGGTTGGTGCACCGTCCTGTTGTTGCCAGGTCCATGACAGGACAGATAGGGCATACAGGGCTTTCGGTTGTTGTCGACAGATTTAATGGATGTACGATGTCTTATCAGGGATGTAGAGCTCTACATCTATGGTTGTATTCAACCGGAATCATCATAATTGGTCCTGTTTATAGCCGCGAGACGAATTTTCTTAAATATGCATATTCAGGGCCAATTGCATGAAAATGATGGACCGGGTGTTAATAAGCCCTGAATCAGCATGCTCCAATTTTTTAAATAAAATGCACCGTCGCCGAAACCTGACCTTGAATGGGCCCCGGACCCAGAGAGTATAATCGATGATTACAAATTCAAAGTCAATATTTTTTGTAACTGAAAATCTCCAAAGCAGACATAATGCAACCTCTACATCAGTAGTCTACTTGATCAGCATTCAAAATGGCTGCACCGTAGACCCTGGAAACACCTGAGACAAGACCACTAATGAATATTCATAGGTTGGAGGGTCCAGGCCTATCTATTAGACGAGTGCATGTTTTTTACTCTCAAGTACATATTTGGAGAGGTATTGAAAAAATATTTGTTGTGGCAAGTCTACAGATATAAATAAATTATTTGATGAAAAAATTAATTTCGAATTTTGATAATTGGGTAATAGGGGGCGTGTTTTGAGTTTTTTCTGCCAGTTGGCTGAAAAGAGTGGAAATATCAAAGTCTGTCTAATTTGTCGATTATCAAAAATTTTCCGTGGTCAATCACCAGTTTATTTTTCACCATTTACTTGCCCGACTGTCCGGAATAACATAATCTAAATTTCAGATTCACAACACCACGCATTCTTTGATGCGTCGCGGTCAAACATTGACAATTTAACTGCTAAAAGGCTTAAAAAATCAATTGTGGTCTTGTCTCACCTATGGTCTCATTAGGGAGGTTTTTTTTGTATTCATGCGCGGTCAACCCCTAACCGTAGTTCCTAATAAACTTTGAATATGTCAGTTTTCGGGTTAATTGGTCGTGCAGGGAAGCTTTGGCAATTTGGGAAGCTTTGGCAATTTGGCCGATATCAAGATATTTGAACAATTTCCTGGAAAAAATGGTGTTGTGACACATCGAAGTCATGGTGTGCTGGTGCCAGATCCCAGAAATGGAGTCGGGTTCGGAGTTGCCATCTTTAGGTTTTCTGCAAATTTTCCTCAATATTAGAAAAACTAGATGGTTGAACCACTGTTTTTTTTTACTTAATTTTACTGGCCAATAGTTAATCTATGCTAAAAAAACAGTGCCATTTGATATTATTCCCAAATAGTTTTTTTGTGACCTTTAACCTCCGACCTTGACCTTCGATGATTTCAAGTGAAAATGGTGAGTGCAGTTCTGAAGCTGGTAAAAGTTGTCAGGTTTTCTGTTTATACATGATGGTCCACGTATCAAAAGTGCATCAGTGACTAGTTGAGACATTTACTGTCTTCTCCCACTTAACCGAGCGCGGCTGAATCGTAAAATGACTAAGTCCAAATGAATAGGCCGATTTTACTGGTGGCAGGTGAACATTAGAAAGAACAGTCACAGCTGATAATTGATTCTCTTTTCGTGGGCAATGCCATTGCCTTCCACGTTAGTGGATAAAAGACATGAACATTGACATGGGGTAGTCCTGTACTGAATGAATGAATACAATACAACTAGCGTCCTCATTTTATGCCTATAGTGTTGGTTTACCAGAAATGTCTAAAGCTCTGTACACACTGACAACATTTTGGGAAACATGTTGGCCAACATGTTGTCCAGGTGCGATGTTATCGAAAATGTTGGCAGTGTGTACAGTTCGGAAACATTCGGAAACATTCGGTAACATGTTGGCCAAATGTTGCTCAAATGTTGTCGAAATAATACAAAATCAATTTTGTTGCCGAGTGTTGTCGAGTTTTATCCAATCAGAAATAGGCCACAAATCACATGATCTACCTGAAGCCATGTGATATAGTCAAAATAGCAGCCTCCAGCAAGGAATGGTTATTGAGTGAAGTGGAACAACTTATCGCAGTATGGGAAAGTTGTGCCGGTTTATGGGATGACAGTAGACAGGAGACAGTGAATGAATGAATGAAAAGCATTTATAGGCGGCGCCTTTCCATGAGCCTGATCAAGGTGCCACCCCGTTCAAAACCGAAAACATCATTCAGAGAAGTGCTTCTTAAAAAGCCACGTCTTTAGCTGAAGTTTGAAACTGGTGATATTTTGGCATGCCTTGACGTGGCCAGGGAGGGCGTTCCAAAGAACAGGTGCACAAGACGAGAGACTCCGGTCGCCTAGCCGAGTTCGGGTTCTTTTGACGGAGACCCGATCAAGCCCAGAATACCGCGTCTCTCGTCGGCCAGGTGCAGCACTCAAAAACCCATCGAAATATTGTGGTGCAAGACCGCTATAGATCTTATAAGCAGTCAGCGACATCTTGTACTCGATCCTTGACCTAACAGGGAGCCAGTGCAATTGCCGAAGGGCAGGGGTTATGTGCGCAGATTTCCTAAGACGGAGGACAATCCTGGCAGCCCAGTTCTGAATACGCTGGAGTGGAGCAATGGTACTTTCATGGAGACCATGCAGAATGCCATTATTGCAATCTAACCGGGAGCTGACCAATGCACAAACCAAACGCTCTGCGCTAGCTTGATCGAGGTACTTTCTTACACGACCGATGTTGTAAAGGCTTGCACTAGCTGCCCTGCAGATGGAGGAGACCTGTTTCTTCATGGTCATATTTTTATCCAGCCAAACGCCCAAGTCCTTCACACAATCCGATTCATGAATGTCCTGACCGTCAACCACAATGGTTGTAGGTGGTAGTGGTAGGCCCCATGCTGGTCTCTCATATATATCCATGGTCTTGTCCACACTCTTTTCTCATCTTTACGTCTTCTTTGCCGTCTTTCAATCAGGATACGTAAAATTATGGCAGAGCCCCCGACAATGCATCTTCTTCTCTTGGAATCTTCCATTGTTTATGAATTTCCCTCCAAAATCCTCATTTTCTCAGAAACATTCGATAACAAGTTGCCCAACATGTTGTCGAATGTTGTCATGTGTATACAGGGCAAATTTTCGATAACATCGCACCTCGACAACATGTTGGCCAACATGTTTCCCAAAATGTTGTCAGTGTGTACAGAGCTTAATATGGGGTCTATGATAAAGCCAGCTTCATGGGTCTGCAGAATGTCCCAATAAAGAAGTCTTGTTGTCAACGAATAAATTAAAGAAGATCACAGATATACTTATCAATTTACCAATCAATTTTATTATCCAAACGGGTTTTACACGTCATCATCAATAACATCATTATCCTCTTCTCCTTCCGAAAACTCAATCCCCTCAACAAACTGCTCAAGCTCATCATTTACCATCTCTACCTCTACATTGTCCCGAGATAGATGTGTCTGTCCCATTCTTTGCGGTGATTGCATCACGAAACTGCTGATTTCGATGCGCCGGATACCTGTCTAAAAGTAACAGGAACGTGGCCCATGCTACAAATGGCACAATCAGGGCCTGCAACCACTCGATTAGCGACTGGTGTCGGGCCCAACCCTGTGGACTACCAAATACCTGGAAAAGCAAACAACAAGTATGAACATTTACATTACTTTTCTGAACAGTCAGACACGCACAATGTTTTGGTTGCATCCATGACAAGCCTACATCAATTTTAGTCATAGAAGTTCTGATTTTCCTAAAAAATAAAAAAATACTACCATTAACTAGAATGTCTGACCGTCAATGACAACACTGATGATGTCAGGAACACGTCCTGTACTACAACCACGGACTTGTATTCTATGCCAATACTCACTCGCCTGAAGCTGCCGAATGACGTCACCATCTGGTGCCAAGCCTCTTACGTTGACCTCGGCTCGTCCTTTTCGTCCATCTGTCATAACTACTAGAGTCACCGTGCATCCAAGTTTCGGGTTGCCTTGGGATGATCTCATGTCAACATTCTGATACCCAGTCGCTTCCATTGTTGATCTTGGCACCATATCAAATGTTCATGATCATGCTCATGATGACATCAAAATTAGCGTCTCTGATGAGGTCGGCAAACTCTCCCCGGTAGTTGGCAACCAAAGCCTGGGCGTTGTCAGTAACCCCCTTGAATATTTGGTCTTCCTTCGATAGCTGATTTGTTTCCTGAAGTGGAATTTGCATATTATTAAAATTCACCGAATACAATCCATTCCGTACGTTAAGGCCGATCCGTGCAACAGAGGAATAAAGCTCACCTTTCCATAAAGTTGCTAAGCCAATGTGCAGATGCATGGAAAAGGTATCGCAGGGGTCTCCGTTCTTGTCTTTTGGCCTTTGTTTCGTTCGGAAGCTCTGCCAACCATTGCCGAAATTCTCTTCCAGCTTGCCCTTTGATATCCTCACCGGGAACAGGGAAACCAAGTCTTCGGCGCTCAAGGACCAAGTGTTCAAATTGTTTTCCATTTCGGGCGAGTATGCTAAAATAAAAAAGCTAACACGTCTTACATCTTTGGAAATATTGATTGGTGATGACCACTGGTATGAACGAAATGTTAGTCCTAAGAATAAAGGTCCCTGGAACAATAATACTGATTGTTAAAGGCATGGTCAGGGTCAGTCGCTTTGATGTATCATGCGACTTATTCTTCCGTCCATGACACAGAAGCGGACTTATTCCAGTCAGTATAGGCCAACAAAGAAGGAAATTCATTTAGCGAGGAATAGAATGCTTGAAGAAAAACTACCTTGTGGATCAGTTCCGTGTTGCCGTTGTCTCCTCCGTTTTCTATGGTCTTGAGTTGATTTATCTCTGAGGGCAAACAAGTCATCCTGTGTGCTTAACCAACGCCTACATGTCTGCGGTGCTATGCGGTGGTGTCTAGCACAGGATGTCGCAGTTTTAGCATGACGTAATCCTATAGCATGCTCCAATTGGTATGTCTCGATAAGGTCAATCTTCTGATTGAGACTGTAGCTTTTCTGGTGCCTACGTGCACCCGGTACAGCTTGGTTAGCATCATCTACATCATCATCATCAGTAGTGGTATCAGGGTCAGGGCTGTCAACATCATCTCCATACTCCATTCCATACGTTAAGATCATCAGGGTGCCTGCTAGGTCTACCCACAAAATCCATCGGATTGCGTGCATCTTACCAGAAGAACGTGGTCAAAGCAAGATGGCAGAAAACAATTGTGACATTTGACACGAAAGTTCCCTTTTTTGGATTTTTCCCTCAAGAAAATGATTCCATAATCGATTAGATAAAATACATTCATTTAAAAGACTCTGGATCGGTCAACCATTTACATGGACTTGTAATAGACTTACGTAACTTCAATAATCATCACCCTGACTGCAGGGATTACTGGCCCTGGCCGCGACCAGGCGTTATTGAATTGACAACATTTACAAGGTTGTCTTCCTATAGCCATTGATCACTATAATTGGCTGTCATATTGAATGTTTGCAGCCCACCCGTAAAATACTACAGACTGCCATGTTTCTGGACTTAGTCATTTTCGAGCCATTTTCCTGGCGCTCGGTTAAGTGGGAGAAGACAGTATATTTCCAACGATATGCAGTTCTATGAATATAATGTATCTCATGTCCCTAAAATCACACCTTATAAAGATGGTCCGGTGTCAGAAATTGACCAGGCCCGTTTACAGGATATTCCAAAAAAAACTCCCTAACGAGACCTATACGTCACATGCCGCGTCATCGCCAGAATCCGGGCGTGACGTATAGCATGTCTGACCTCTGACCCGTCAATTCGGGCACTACGTGTCAGCACTGTTTCAACATGACCGAAACCGTTTGTAGCCGACCAAATAATTATAAAATTAAACAATTGTCTCAGGTTAAATACATATAAAGAAGCATTATACTTAAATATAAAAATAAATTATCAAAAGCGATTTTGAAATAATATTTTCACAGTGCTCGTGCGATTGGCATTTGTAACACGTGCTTCTTCGGTTCTATTTTGTTCGGAGTGCCCGCATGGCCCGACTGAATGATGCAAATTTCTTGTAGAGGCAATTACATATTTATATGAGCATTATCTAATATATTATCCGTGTTGATGAAGTTCTATTATGCCGTCAATTGATTTGTGATCGCAATATGGTAAATGGTTGTGTAGACTGATTAGTCGCCCTTTTGGCCGATTCAATATGCCATGAATTTGCCAAGTGTCAAAACATTATTTACATCTTATTTGCATGTCAAACGTTATTCGTTGACCAATCAAATATGTTCTGGCTCAACGTGATACCAGGGGTGATGCAAGTGACCATAGGAGCGTGCAATGACTCATGGGTAAACGAGGTTGGACATATTCACATATTGGCTGATATTTTAGAATGTTCCTTTACTTCAAAGGCTTCCTTTATGCCTATTGTTGTCTAGTTAAGGCTGCCTTACAGTATTTTAGAAACAACCTTCATTTCGAAGAAAAGGCTTCCTCTCTATCGCCACCTAAGCCTAAGGTCGGCCCGTATTTAGAATGCTCCTTAAAGTTGAGGACACCTTTATTTTTGGTTAGGAAGCCCTTAAATCCTAAGGATGGTCTGGGGCTTCCTTAAGAGCGTCCTCAGAGAGCTGTTTCGGTTATTTTGTTGGTGATTTCCGAAGGAGCAACATGGGCGATTACCTAAACCGTGTAGCTAACTTAGGGAGGCTGTAGGATGTAAACAATATTGGTGATTTGCAAGATCCAAGGATTCGTCACGTCATTTACGTTGATCCAGATAGACGTAGGAATGATAGAGAATTTAAAAAACGTTACAGATTCACCAGAGAAGGCTTCGCCAACATTTTGGATATCCTGCAAGACGACATACCAGAGCCACCTGATAATCGTGGAAACCCGATCCCACCAAGTATTCAACTCAAAGCAGCATTGCGTTTTTATGCATGTGGTAGTTTCCAAATTGTAGCAGGGGACCTTGTGGATATTTCACAGGCTTCATTATCGAAAATCGTTGCCAAAGTTTCCTCAACAATTGCCAGGAAACGTGCCCAAATCATACGGTTTCCATCTGGTCACGCAGCAACTACTATGCAGCAAAAATTCATGGATACTGCTGGTTTTCCGCATGTTGTTGGATGTGTGGATGGTGTGCACATTCAAATTCAAGCCCCACCCGTGGAAAATAAGGAGATATATCGATGCAAAAAAGCATTCATGTCGTTGAACGTCCAGGGCATAAGTGATGCGGACCTCCGCTTCTTAAACATTGTGGCAAGATGGCCTGGTTCAACTCACGATGCTAGGATTTTTGACAACAGTCTGATTTGCAATCGGTTTGAAAACAATGAAATACCCGGGCTGTTGCTTGGTGACAAGGGATACCATGCCGACCCTTCCTGATGACACCATTTCGCAACCCGAATAACCCGAATTACATCATGAGCCATTGTGCTCCACTTGTTAAATCAGTTTAAGGGAGGCCTTTTGTAAGGTCTTCCTCAGCAAAGGGCACCTCAAGAAGGCCTTTCACAAAAGGACACGAGGTCTCTTCTAAAAATGACAATGGATAAGGTTTCCTTAGTGAAGGAAGCCTTCCGCTAAGGTTGCCTTTTGAAAGGTGCCCTTAAGACCAAAATAAGGGAATTTTCTAAAATATCAGCCATTCTCTCCGTCAGTATCAGTTTCCATGTTGTGACGTCACAATACATTATACATTGCGATCGCGTCGTGCAATTGAACTGAAAATGGCCGCGACACAAATTTGTGGACATGGGGATAAAAGTAGAAAACTGTATGTCGTTCAGAATAAAACACTGTTTACCAAAATGTTTTGATGCATTATTTTAACTGTGTCAAAAACGCTATTGGTGACTTAAGACACTACAAGCCTTATGATTATGAAATGACCTAGTCTATGGTTTAAATTTCGGATCATGCGCAAGGGGATGACTGCAAACATGCATGCTTAAAGGGACTACACAGAGCAAAATGTTATAACAATGATACATACAAGGGTCATGTAAAATTAGCGGAATTAGCGGAATGAGCGGATTCTGTACAAAATATGATATAATTTCATACAAAATGGAACTTAATGAATGCATTAAGTTTTAGTTTCTGCAGGGACAGTTTAGTTCAGTCGGTAGCCGTGCGCAGCTCTGTATTACCGTACCTCCTATCGTCTTCAGAGTACAGGCATGGCGACGATTATCGCGACAAATACTGGTTTTTCCAGGTAATTGAAGCCCAGAATCAGCTCATTCCGCTTATTCCACTCATTCCGCTAATTCTACATGGCCACATGCAAGCATTGTGGCCTACAACAATACACATGGATGTATGAACAATGAGCAATGAGGAAGAGTAAGAAACTAGAAAGGGAAATAGACTCGAAATCAGTCTCCATCCAGAGTAATAAAATATCACAAAAAAACATGGAATTTCAAAATGTTATGAAAAAGCAAAAGAATTTCACATTATTCAACCCAAAGGCCAAGTAGACATGAGAGAATTGACTACCCCATAACAGTAATATGTAAAGTGCAAGCTCTAGTGAACTCACACAACTGTTTGACATGGGTTCATGTTTAAATTGGGAACGGGAATGCCTATTGCTTACAAGCACATAGTGTTACTTTCGACAGTATTGATGTCATCCTGCCACCACACCGTATATCTGCAGTTGAAGTCCCCGCCAATGAGGAACCTGCACAACAAAACCTGCCAATAGGGGCCCTGCAGGCAAGTGGACCATGGTTGTAATGAGAAAGTTATCAACCCCGTAAGTTCGGCTTTTTATTTATCCATCGGATAAGTAATAGGCTGGCTGTATGGAACTGATGTCACAAACTGAAAATCGATTTGCACTAAAAAGGAGTTGTATATAACTTGTTATTCGGTTGATCGACGGGTTTCTCTGTTGTTACTCCAGACTCACCTGTTCAAGGGACATTATCTGTGATAAATCAGCTGTTGCGCTTTAACAGCCTATCGTACTGATGAGCGCTGTACAAATGACAAACATTATTATTATTATCATATTATTGTCATCAGATGCGATTCAACATTGATCTGTCGAAATGGACATTTGGTGGGCGACACCATTTGTTAAATGGTTATGCCTTTCGCCTTTGCATCAATTTCATGGTGAGAGTTCAGGATAGCAGGCCCTTAAAGATTTGACTTTATTATCAATGCGATTTCTTTTATCATGTTTATTGAAGATTACCATCCCCACTGATATAAGTATAAGTGGTTAGATCGCAAGTGATCAGTGCATTCCTAATGCCAACACATTTCCATCAACTTATCACAACCTCAAGACCAACGAGTGTGAGCCAATCAGTATAAAAGGATCGTAGCCTGTTCAATGCATATCATACTGGGGGCGGTTACGCCTCAAAGTAATGAACCAGTCTTTAATCGGTGAGTCTAATATACTAGTATTCTCTTCCTGCGTGCATATTGACTGATTAGGGAAGACACCTGTAGCTTCCAGTATTATCAAATTTATATCGACATGTGTTGTCAATAAAATCTGCTCGTTGACTGGAAATAAAGTAGTTACTGAAATTCCCGATTTCTCGGATGTACATAAGGAGCATTATTGATATGAAATTGTGTACACGTCCAAAACTGTTAAATAAACTGCGTAACAATCTCTCGCTGATTGTCGCGCGATGTAATGATTTCAAACGCTCGTGAGCTTGTTTCTATGAAAAGGACAAATGCTATTGAGGTGCCGCGAACAGAGATAACTTGGTTGCCTGTAATTTCCGGAAAGTTGGAAACCATTGAAACCTGGAAAGCTGGAAACCTGGAAACCTGGAATGTGAACTAGGTCTTCCTGCTAGGTGGCGCTTGTCATCCAGCTGTATCATTTAAAGGGCTCCCTGGCTGGATGGATGATGAAACAGTAACCGCTAGGTGGCGCTTGTCATCCAGCTCTGTCAGTTAAAGGGGTCTTTGGCTGGATGGATGATGTAACAGGGTACCTGCTAGGTGGCGCTTTTCATCAAGCTGTATCATTTAAAGGACTCCTTGGCTGGATGGATGATGTAACCGGGTACCTGCTAGGTGGCGCTTGTCATCCAGCTGTATCATTTAAAGGGATATTCGGCTGGATGGATGATGTAACCGGGTACCTGCTAGGTGGCCCTCGCATCCAGCTGTATCAATTAAAGGGATCTTTGGCGAGATGGGTGATGTAACCGGGTACCTGCTAGCTGGCGCTTGTCATCCAGCTGTATCATTTAAAGGGATATTCGGCTGGATGGATGATGTAACAGGGTACCTGCTAGGTGGCCCTCGCATCCAGCTGTATCAATTAAAGGGCTCCTTGGCTGGATGGATGATTTAACAGGGTACCTGTTAGGTGGCGCTTGTCATCCACTTGTATCATTTAAAGGGATATTTGGCTGGATGGATGATTTAACAGGGTACCTGCTAGGTGGCGCTTGTCATCCACCTGTATCATTTAAAGGGATATTCGGCTGGATGGATGATGTAACAGGGTACCTGCTAGGTGGCACTTGCATCCAGCTGTGTATCCTTTAAAGGGATATTTGGCTGGATGGATAATGTAACAGGGTACCTGCTAGGTGGCACTTGCATCCAGCTGTATTATTTAAAGGGATCGTTGGCTGGATGGATGATGTAACGATATGCTAATTGAATAAACTTTCTTTGAACCAAACTAGTCGGTAAAATACAGCAGCAATGGTCACTCAGTGGATGGGAGCACCAGATGGGACATGCTTCGACTCTGAGGTGCTAACTAATCAATAGTCAGATAGCGTAGCCTAAGTGTTTGGATGCTACTCTCCATCACCAGTTGGTGACTCTCCATCACCAATGCGTTGGAGCATGCATAACGGACACCTAAATGCAAACTTGGACAAATATTCTAATAACAAACTGCGTGTAATCATATCCAAGATTTTGTTATGGGTCTCGAGTAAAAACAACAAAATGTAAAAAACAACAGACCTTTCATATATAACTTTCTAGGTATTTATTCACTAACTGCATCTTAAACTACAGATGTAACATGCTACCGTACAGTACGATCACAATCTTACTTGGTGCGTCCATGTGGGGTTTGGGAGGTGGTCAGTGCATCAATCATTGGGGAATCACAATGAAAACGGAAAAAGTCCATTATACCCGAGAATACCATAGTATTTAATCAAAAGGTATTCCGCAGGTGTTGCTACATATATGTTTTTTTTAAACAAACATGGTAAATCTGTTGATGTCGGTTTCCTTCAGTCTGGGGACAACTGTCATAATTATGGTGTTAAGCAATTTTCCTTTCGAAAACTAATAAATCGAACATGTCAAACTTTGAACCACCCAGACAGGTACAAGAAAGGATATTCACATTTGTTTAGGGGATGATTAGAAGAATAGCATCCTATGTGAGTGTCATTTACCATCTTAGTTAAGAGGTCACACAATTGTTATGATGTGATTTCGTTTCCAGTGCGTAGCTACAAAATGGAAAGTTCAAGTGCCCTAATATGAAGCTGAAGAACGCTCATTGTTACCCCAGGGTTTTTACATTAAATGCTGAAAGAAATATTTGTTGAACTATGGATGAAATTGAATTTTGTGTCTTTGTATATTTTGTACTTTGGCATGTGTGTGAACACTAACATCATTATACTCTTGTATGGAATGCCAAAGCGGAATAAACTCAACACAAGAAAATATCTCAAGATATTCTAAATTCTCTACCAACTATCATGAACTTCAACCAAAACTTTAAAGAAACACCCTCAAAACAAAAAAAAGACGCAAGAAAGAGGAAACACCTCAAGATAAAAAAAACCTCCCTCAAAGAAAAATAATTCGCCTCAACATTAAAAAATTCCCTCAAGATATAAAATTTCCCTCAAGATATAAAAAACTCCCTCAAGAAAAAGAATTCGCCTCAACATTAAAAAGGTCACTCAAGGCAAAACATTCCCTCAAGATATAAAAACTCTCTCAAGATATAAAAACTCCCTCAAGAAAAAGAATTCGCCTCAACATTAAAAAAGTCCCTCAAGACAAAAAATTCCCTCAAGATATAAAAACTCCCCCAAGACTCACGTGACCAGGATCAAGAATCACGTGACCAGGATCCGTTACCCATGTCATGGTGTCCCGGCATGATGTCCGGGCATGATGTATAATGGTGCACGTGTAGCCTATACATGTAGGCCTAGCCTTTAGCACAGCCTATGCATGCTCACCTGCATGACCTGAATCGCTGGCGCTGCTGCTGCTGCTGTTGTCGTTGACCCCGCTGGTAGTGGTAGCTGGCGCCCTATCCCTGCCATGTACGGATGATCGAGCAGCTGCCGGACGATGCCACGTATGCCTTCGGGAGCATCGGTCGTATTACGACGGAGTTCTCTTAACAGATCCTCCATTTGAGAGTCCTGGAAGAGTCGATCAAGCTCAGCCTGCTGCATGTGCTGCCTCGCCATCCTCAAAATGTCAAAGCTGACAGCTCGCGCACCGACGTCTGACATCAGGGATTCATGCGTGTCACATGATTCTTGATCCTGGTCACCTGAGTCTTGGGGGAGTTTTTATATCTTGAGGGAATTTTTTGTCTTGAGGGACTTTTTTAATGTTGAGGCGAATTCTTTTTCTTGAGGGAGTTTTTATATCTTGAGAGAGTTTTTATATCTTGAGGGAATTTTTTGCCTTGAGGGACCTTTTTAATGTTGAGGCGAATTATTTTTCTTGAGGGAGTGTTTTATATCTTGAGGGATTTTTTTGCCTTGAATGACTTTTTTAATGTTGAGGCGAATTATTTTTCTTTGAGGGAGGTTTTTTTTATCTTGAGGTGTTTCCTCTTTCTTGCGTCTTTTTTTGTTTTGAGGGTGTTTCTTTAAAGTTTTGGTTGAAGTTCATGATTGTTGGTAGAGAATTTAGAATATCTTGAGATATTTTCTTGTGTTGAGTTTATTCCGCTTTGGCATTCCATACTCTTGCCTTATCATACTACAGAGCATTGGCTTTGTTAGCCAAGACTATTCACCGAAGTTGAAGATCACCCGCTAGAGAGGTTGGACTAACATTTGTGCCATTAAAAGCATTCAAACCTTTCCTTGTAGGGGCCTACATGTATAGGGCTGTTTAGACGACAGGCGAAAAGACCGCATCGGATCTGATCTGGAAGAATCTGGATTAAAACCACCCAAGGCGATGGTCCCTTTTTAATTTGGATGCGACCACATTGAACCGGATCTTTTTACGTTCACACGAGGCAAAATTAATCCGGATGCGGGACGCGTCTAAACGACCCTTAAGGCAGACGTTACATAGAGCGTCATGCTTCACTCCTTACGCCTCATGCTTCACGGTTCACTCGTGAACCGAAGAATTAACAAGGTATTTCAACTTAGGCCCTCATTTTTTCCTTTGTAACAGGGCTCATTGAAATACCTTGTTAATTCTTCGATTCAAGAGTGAACCGTGAACCGTGAAGCTCTATGTAACGTCTGCCTTAGGCGCACGTAAATATAATGGCGGTGACCGACTGCCGCAACGCGATACACATGCAGGAAGTTTTCTATTTTTGTACCTAGGTGGGCTCGTGAGCCAGCACTGTGGTGTGAATGTGTCGCTTCGTGTACATGTCAGTCTGTCACTGCAATTGGGGTAATGGTGGTGACAGACTGCCACGACACAATGAAGCAATTTTTTTATTGCTGTCTGTGCGCTCATATGCATTTGATTAGAATGAACAGTGCAAAATGCATCGCTTCTCTTCGCGTACATGGCAGTATGCCACCACATCGAGACAAATACTAGTATATATTTAAATGTGTGTTGTACAGGTATATTCAAAACATCATAATCAGCACATCACCGTGGGGCATCACGTTACTACATACAACTGACAAGGCATCATTTCAAGGTAATTTGGGTATACTGAGTTGGTTCAGAATGCAACTAATATAATGATTGAAATGTGTTTTCCCGCTTTCCGCCCCAATCTAGTGTCGTGCACATTGCTTGAAATGATAACGGAGCTTTGGAATGACATGATGTGATGCGGATGGAACCACACTGATTCCCCACGTTGATAACAACAAAAAGATATTGTCAGAATCGAATGAATCATGCATTGCATAATCTAATTGACAAGTGACATCATAACAATTTACAAGTACGGGCAACAGAAATTGAGGTACACAAGTTTAATACCCCAAATCTTCAAAATACATGTAGTGTAAAATGGGTGCCCTTGCCTAGGTTTACCCGATCTAGGTTGGCAACAGTCAAAACCCAATGCACATTACACAACAACAAATACAACAGAATGATGATAATGATGATTTTTTTATAATATTCTTCATGAAACAGCAGCAGCAAATAAAAAAATGTACAAAAAATTTATTGGTATTGAGTACTATCATGGAATTCTTATCAAATTTCGCGTTATCCATTCACATCAAAACCCAATGCACATTAACACAACAACAAATACAACAGAATGATGATAATGATGATGTTTGATAATATTCTTCATGAAACAACAGCAGCAAGTAAAACAATGTACAAAAATATATTGGTACAGTATTTTCCATACAATTCTTATCAAACTTTGCCTTATCCTTTCACATCAAATACTTAGTACCCATAACGTAAAACAATGTAGGCCTACCGGTCTAGAAAAATCTATGGGTTTATGCCTTTGAATCAGATATAGAGACAGCAATCCGAATGAGACATCCCTTTTACATCTATAATTGCAATGGCGGTCCCATTTACATGTACATAAGAAAGAAGGAAAAAACCTGACTTTCAGAAGTCTGGTAAAAATCCTGACTAAATTCCTGAGAAAAAATTGAAACGAACCTACATTTCAAACTCTTGGCTACACACACCCACATACACATGGAAAAAAGTCATGTTGTGGGGCAAGTGATTGACCAGTTCTTGTACAAAAAGGAAAGGTGACTTTCAACCACAAAACCAAGCACATAGCGCAAAAAATCAAAATCTACTTCTTCTTTGTACATAAATCCTCGTATAATCACCTGGTATCATAATGATGTGCGTGTCTATAGTAGGCATTAGAAATAAATAGGGACCTATCGGAGAACGGAAAATTGTGATGGAAAAAGTTGAGTTTTACTAACTGCTCTTTTATGCACGGTTAGCAGGCGGTTTCAGGAATGATTATCATATAGTATACATGTAGTGTGACTGTAAAACGTCACATAGACAGCATTAACTGATGACTATTTGTAGTCGTCCCATTATAACCGTGTGGCTGCGAAAGGTTCCTATTATCACTTGGTAGCAAGAGAGCTAGTGACGAGAAATGCACTTTTAGATTTCCGTTGCACTACATGCATTTCTCACACCATCACTTGGGCTACGCGCCTGGTTTTGCTGCGTAAGGTCAGAAATAAAGAATATCTGGTAATTAGGGCAAAACAAAGTGGTTCAATTGTTTTCAACTGGCTATTTTTGGGATGTCTGAGGACTTTTTACACAAAGGGCATTTTATGTACCTTTGAATATCCCCATACTTGCAGTAGAGCAGTCTTAAATGCTGACAAGTCAAGTATTGATGAAGACAAAACAAATGAATTCACATATATGAATTTATTGACAATATTATTAATCAGCAAACAAAAATTGGTAATTTGCAGGAATCATATTAAAATAATGGTTTCTGCATTCAGTGCAACAATAGGTTACATGTACATAGAACACTGACGTCCATAGTGACACGAAGTATATTCAGAGATACATGTTTTAGCAGATTAAGATCGGCAACTTGCAAGTCTACCTCCAGCACTCAATCAAATATATCAATGGGCAGCTCTAACTCTCAGCTTCGAATACTGAGGGCTAACAACCTCTGTAATATTGTACTGTTGAAAGCGTAGCAACCACAGTACAATGAATGGAATTATGTAAGCATGAAATCATGAAACATGTGGCTACTCGTGGTTTGAGAACAGAAATATCATTAGGATCGAGTTGATTCTAATGTTGATTTTGTTCAAAAATGTCTTGATCAATTACTTTCCAGATCGGAATTTCATTAGTTGTTTCAGCTCTGCTTCTTCTAGCCTCCTGTCAATTTCCTCATGAATAATCAGTTGCCTAGGCTCAAACAACGGATATTTTATTCGAATGCACTGTAGCTTCAAGTGGTAATATGTAGGTGTCTTTTGTCTCGGTGTAATCACTTCATTGGTTTCTGGGTGCATGTATGGTCGCACGTCACGATGTCTTACAACAAGGTAATTTCCTTTCTCCTTCTTCTTTGCATCATAAGACTTCCTGCAGCCAAAGCACATCTTGATTAGGCCAACACAAAAACAAAGCTCAAAAGGGTGGTCGAAGTTACTTGATTTGTTGAAGCAAGCCAGAACGACAGCTCGATTACCTGTGTCAACATCGTCAAGTGAGACAGACAGAGGTATCTGGGAAGTACCAGTGGATCCTGCAACTACATTTCGTTTGCGTCTTGGCTGGTCACCTTTCCGACTTGCTGTTTTTCTTTTCACTGCTGCTGATTTTCCAGTTGCCCCCGTTAAACTAACCCTATCTTGCTTTCGGTACCACTCTGTGAATCCATCCAGCTTTCCTGCCATGATTGCACTTGCAACAACGTGTGAGCACACATTAAAAGTTACATATCCTTCACACTGGCAGACTACACGGCCACTTTGATAGAGTGAAACATATCTTGGTTCTCGCCCAGAAGTACTGCGTACGGAAAATGCCTCTGTCATGGCATTCGTAGTGGTTGGCGCTGGTAAAACGGATGTTGCCGAATTTAGAAGGCTTTGTACCTTCACCTCCAGTCCTTCTTGCTGAAGGTCGAATGGCAATGACACACTGTGGGAGACACTCACTGTGGGTTGACCACTCATTTCACTGTAACTTTCTGTCATTGTCAAATTTCGTATTTTTTCTACGTATTTTCTTCTGTCTTCTGGAGTCATGTTCGCCCACACATCCGCATTGATTGTTAAATATGCAAATTCCTTCCTGAATTGGTATACCTGTGATCTGTTTATCACCGCCCTGACAAACTCTTCTTCCTGCTAAAGTGCAAGCTCTCGCATCCCATTTATGAATTTCGCCTCACCTGCCTGCTTATGATTCATTTTGTCTTTTATTCTCCTGTTGTTTATTTCCGAATCATTTGTGAAGTATTTTTGTGGAGGGTAGCCAAGACCAGCTCTCTGTCTTACACCTCTCAACATCGATCCCTTTATCTCGGCACTCCGATCCTTTAACCAACTGGTAAGAGCATCAGCTGTGTCACGGTCATAACATCCACGCCATTTGGCACTTAGTGATTCTAAAATCACGTCAAATTCCGCATCGTCTTCACAATCGAGAAGGCCTTGTACATACTTTCCCCCAAGATATTGTCCAAATACATCATCGAGGAAAGTCTTATCGGAAATGTCTCGTCGCCTAAGAAAGTCTTTCGCATTGTCTTTGAAATGCTTAAAACATCGTAGGTGTTGGCACCCGTCTGCCATGTGATCTTTCAATGCATTTATCAGGGCCTTTTCACCATCGGTCCCAACTGCCTTTGCATTTGAAAATTCTCTTTTAACGGAGGATGTTAGGTGTAAGAGTACTTCAAAGATTTCCTGTGACTTTGAAACTGGTGGATGAGCATTTGACCAATGAATACAGGGTGTTTCCCGCCACGAATGGTCTCTAGAAGTCTATTTCGATATGTCAGTGGGGTGACATTAAATTTGCCGTTGTTGAAGGTTGGATCAATGCTAAGAATGGAAAAGTCCATTTCGTCGTTTGTGAACTTCACAAGATCATGAAATTGACTCTATAGACCAATAACTGCCATCGGTTCAGGAACAACGCAGTAACGGGGCACATAATCGGAAAGTTCCCTTTTTGCTGCAAATATCACTCTGGCAACCTCATCCTTTTCTTTCATTGAGAAGCCGGCCTCTGAATTTAATCTGGCAGCACGATTTACATTGTACACTTGCTCTCGTCCCCGGGGTAGCTTGGAGAGGTCTGCAGTGGAGTACAGTCCACCTGACTGACTAGCCATCTGAGAAATAACTTCCTTTGGCGGAGCGGATCTGCTTGCAGACTTAATCGATTCCAATACACTGTGTTTAGTCTTTGAATATGGATGCATTCTCTTCTTTGCGTTTTTTGATGGTGCAACTTCGATGGGATGCTCTTCTTCAGTGAAGAAGTACTGAATGATTGCAATGTTTTTGAAAATGTTGCCTTGGCTGTCCCGAATACAATATATTCGTCTACAGAAATCGGGATAGTCCCTGTGACAGTAGTATTTCTTGGAGACATGGTAATGGTGCCTTGAAGTAAGTTCAACAGCCTTTAGGGCAACTGAATGATGATATTGAGATTTAATGTAGTAGGTATGGGTTGGGTGACCACGATCATCGTGAACGCCATTTTCATCAGCTGTCAGATCTTTCAAAGGGACACGGGCTACATCTACAAGAAAAACCGCATTTTCCTGTACTCTGATCGGTACCTCCGTATTTATTAGGTTTGAATCAATATCACATGATTTCACAAGAACATTTATAATCTTATCGACATTGTATGGCTCTTTGGTTTTCTGAAATATAGGAAATGACCCAGACATAGGCCTACTTACAGATTGACTGCGCTCACCCTGCTCTCGAAACCTGTCTGTGCCATCTGATGATTCTGTGCAGTCATTGGGGCTGTCATCAGCATGGTCTGAATTCGTGTCTCTCTCAGATGATCCAGGTAGATATGTTTCAGATGTTGCAGGCATTTCTTGGGGTTCTGAGGTGTCCAGGTCATCATCACTGCTAATCACTGCGAATGGATCCGATTTACTTTCTTTCTGTCGATGTCTGTGATCAAAATCGTAAATCATTAGGTAATCTGATGAAATACAATACGGCAATCTCCTTTTTTGACTAGTCTCCAACTTACATTTGAAGTTTTATGACAATCAATGAATTCATTAGAAATAACAAATTTATTTCAGCCTACCCTCCTAGCCGCTGATTTTTTGGGTACTTATGAATGCCACTCTACTAATACCCAGGTCATTTGCTCTTTCTCAAACAATGATACATGTACCTAGCACAATTCATGCATGCGTAACGTAAATGGTTTTAAGTCCAGGAGCAATTTGTAAAAAAAGAACAAACCTGCTTAGTTCAGTTTTGCGTGGCCTCTTCAAGGTATTACTGCATCCATCAGGTCCATGGCTTGGTGCAAGTTTTCTGTTGAATTTGATTGAAGCATTGACATTGCTACCCGTAGAGCCTGTAAAATAGAATATTTGGTTTTAAGATTCTTTTGCTGTGTTCCGGATGCAGTTTGTTTTGAACGTTGATACTTCTCACAGGCAGCTAGGAATTCCCAGTTCAACTTAAACCATTGGAAGAAATATCATAATCTACCCAATTACAAAAACTAACAGAATCCCATCGTAATCCAGTGGAATAAGACCGGGATCCCAATGTGATCTTGTCAGAAATAATGACTCAGCAACCATAGCAAAACCTTTCGATATACACAGTCAATCATTTGAATGAAAGGAGAACATTAAAAAAAACATTGTTTCACTAATCTTTTTCATTGGGAGAATTAAGTGATCAGAACTTAAAACCCTATTGTGACCCCTGAAGTCGAGACCCTGCACATTTTGTTTGCTTAAAACCTAGTGTAACCCAGCCTATGCATGGTCAATCTCTAGAAGGAGTTCATCACAGATCTGGACTTCCTCTCTTATTGTGTAGATTCAGCAGGTTTAAAACATCCATACCAATCTCAATACTTGCAAGTTACAATATCCTCTAAACATTTAAAGAGGAATCAAATTTTGTTTCTTCATGATTTTTGTGACTTCTTTCAAATTCCACTTGGACCAGAACGAGGCTTCACTGGTGTCTAATTCTACTTCAAGGACACACTGACCGTGGTACTAGTAAGTAAAACCCCGTATTTATCCCTTAACGAATGCTGATTGGCTGGTTGGCAAAGAGTTTGGGAAAATGTGCTGCTGTAAGATGGGTTATTGCACTTGCACATCTATTTACCACATAATTGCATGATTGGTCCAAGGACCATGTGCAGTTCACACACTAAATTAACATGCAGCGATCGGGAGAATTGAAACAAGCACCACCTGCACACAGATAATCGCGACCATGCATGCATGTACCATGCATTATGAGTGACATTATGACTGACCTGGCCTTGCCTAGTGTCAGAAATAGGAAAATAGGTATAGTTCTAACAACAATGAATACATCTGAACAAACAGCGTACCCCTTTACCAGTCCCGGTGTAACATATGTGGTTGTTTCCCATGTGTCAGTGTTTCCAAACAATAGGCAGCTAGAGAGACCATGACTTTTCAATAGGGGGGATACACAGAAAAACTCGTCAATCTATTTTTGAGCGTTCCCAAACAATGAGGGGAAACACTCAAAAACAGAAACACTCAAAAACATTACACCGGCCATCATATTAAAGGAAACATACAGTGAAACGCTTATAAAAACGGGGAGTTTTGAACGGCCCGGTTAAGACCTAAGGCGGGAATAAGCTTTCATTAGTTTCGAATTTCCCTCGGGTTGCCTATATGAGTTGCATATGAAGTCATCACCAATTTAGTTCTTTTTACCACGTTAAGCTAGTCTTTCTTCAACGTGATATTTCAACAATTTGCTTTGATAATGAAAAGCGACTTTGATCCGAAACATACCCTGAAATAGAGCTTGGTCGATTTAGGCTCCTAAAAATCAATGGCGTGTGAATTTCTCGACCGAAACACAGGCAGTGTTTTAAAAATTCACCACAAATGCCTACGCAGCAGCCAAACTGAGAACATCATCAATTACTCAAAATGTATGGAAAAACTATTTTATTTGCATTTTGGTTTGAGCAGATTAAAATTAATAGGACTCTAGTATATAGAGGAGACATACAATGAAGAACTCTGATTTTCAATTGGTCGGAGACTTATGTTAAAGCCCCAAACGAGGAAAGCTTGATATTTTTCTGGGAAACTCTGTGACAGGAAGTTAGGAATCCGGAAAGTCTTCAAATCGATACTTCTTCTATAGGGTGCAGATTATATTGTACATCTCATTTTTGGGGGGTCGAAACTTAGTTATGTTAATTTTTTCAATGACGACCTAAAATAATTCAAGAAGAAATAGCAGCACTACAAGCATTTGATTGTCTCTCCTGCAAATGACGCCCATTAATCACAAAATGTACCTTTTTCGTTTTTCCGGTAGTAGATAGGGGCATAACCCTTCTCCAGCAGTCAATTGTTATACATTTTGACGATGAGAAGGTAGAGTATTGTTTTGAGATACTATATTCCAAATAACATTTCATATGCTTCCCGCAAAAATGGGTGCTCAATGAAATATACATACGTATGTAGCAAATTGAACTGATTATTGTAGCGCAGCAAAGAGACAGTAATTCTGCTGAAGCTTCGATGCCGTCATAGTTATATATTAAGGCAAGTCATATTGTTTTAAACTGTTCACAAATATTTTTTATTGTTTGAATGAAAATAAATCTAAGAGAGACATCCAGGATGATTTCAGTTTAGTATTCTAAGTCGAGGACAGCTTGAAGTTTCGCTTGCCGGAAGCATAGAAAGTCAAAGAAGAAATATTTCCGGATTCGGCATTTTCAAGGTGCATCTTTCTTTGGGATGTGGCATGATCTTTGAGTTATATGGTCATGAAATTTTTCGAACTAACTGAAAACATTGCGATTTTCCTCCGTTGATAAAAAGTTTTTGCTGGTCCAGGATACAAGGTCGCACATGTACAATCATGGTTATCAATCCTTATACATGTATTATCAAAAAGTCTTAGCTTTGTCGGATCAACCCATTCCAATACGTCGGGCTTTGGTTGTCCCAATATAGTAATGCGTTTTTCTTGCCGCCGTGTTATACATGTCATCCTCGTGAATACCGGTATCGGGTGCCATTTTGAAGAGGCCTCTTGGAGTGCCATATATTGAATGTATCATAATTGGTTATTCATACTCCATGAACAGTGTTATTTAAATGTTATTGTATGCACATGTCGTCACAGTCATTGGCTGAAGATCTGTAAGCCTCACCAGCGGGTATTTCTAATGTTTTGTTAGTCAATGATCCAGGGATGCGGTAATGTGGTAATGCGTTTTTGTCGCCGCCGTGTTATACAGGTTGTCCTCGTGAATACCGGTGTAATGTTTTTGAGTGTTTCTGTTTTTGAGAGTTTCCCCTCATTGTTTGGGAACGCTCAAAAATAGATTAACGAGTTTTTCTGTGTATCCCCCCTATTGAAAAGTCATGGTCTCTCTAGCTGCCTATTGTTTGGAAACACTGAAACATGGGGAACAACCACAGATGTTACACCGGTATCGGGTGCCATTTTGAAGATGCCTCTTGGGGTGCCATATATTGAATGTATCATAATTGGCTATTTATACTCCATGAACAGTGTTATTTAAATGTTATTGTATGCACATGTCGTCACAGTCATTGGCTAAAGATCTGTAAGCCTCACCAGCGGGTATTTCTAATGTTTTGTTAGTCAATGATCCAGGGATGCGGTAATGCGGTAATGCGTTTTTGTCGCCGCCGTGTGATACAGGTTGTCCTCGTGAATACCGGTATCGGGTGCCATTTTGAAGAGGTCTCTTGGGGTGCCATATATTGAATGTATCATAATTGGCTATACTCCATGAACAGTGTTATTTAAATGTTATTGTATGCACATGTCGTCACAGTCATCGGCTAAATATCTGCAAGCCTCACCAGCGGGTACATGTATTTCTAATGTTTTGTTAGTCAATGTTCCAGGGCGGTATGGGAAGCGGCGCTTTGCAGATTGTGCATGAAATGTATGGTCCTACTTTTATAATACAAAAAGGACAGGCTACCGTTATTCACGACGACATCCCGTATTGTGAACATGGTTCTGACGAGGTTCTGACTGTTGAGGCGACACATTGCGCTCCTCAAACTATACTACAGGGTTGCCCAGAAAATTTTCCCCTTACATAATGGACACACAATAGAAGTCTTTTGTGGAAGGGAAGAGTTTTACGGCAGCCCTGTAGTAAGTATAGTTGGGGTTTAAGCTTCTGATATCTTTTTTGTCTATTATCTTCGGTGTGGTCGGCTCATAGGATCGGAAATAAAAAAAGTAAACTAGTTCATCTCCACCACCAATAATTTTAATCGGCACCAATAAGTGTTAATGCATTAATAGTTTTAACAGTGTTTTTAATTGTCTTTCTGTATTTTTAAGCTGATAGGTGTATATAAACCTGTATCACTTGTAAAGCGCCCATGACAACTAATTTGAAAGTGGTGCTATCTAACATATTATCATTCATTATTACCATCTAGATTTGAGTAAAATAGGTCTGAATGTCAAAATACAGGATTTGATCAAATTTCTACCAATTTTAATGCAAAACCTGTCAAGTGATACATTTTAGTGGGTCTGTATTTTCTTAAAGATTTATTGTTGAACTGTTCGTACCTGACGATGACCACGAGTTTTTTATCGATACAAGCGCGAATAAAAGTTCTCGCAGCTGATAAGAATATGGCCCCGTTATTAATACATGTAACTGGTTCCTTCAAACGCCTGTGATGTGTGATTGAATCCAGTGATGGTAACACTGGAAAGCTAGTATAGCTTCCGCTTCCTTATGCAACTATAAAAAAAGTCATCGCACTCATTATATGATAGTGCGAGACCAATCATTGAAACATCCTGTATAATGATTAACGGTTGACAATGTATATGGTAATATGTTTTCCTTGATAGAAAAATGTCCTAACGGTTGATATGCACATGTCGAAATAATGATTTTATCAATTTAAATTAGGCCTCCCTGAACTGACGAGTTCTGATATTCAATCAATTACCAAATACTCTCCAGCTTCGCTTCGAAAACTTGGAACGATTCTTCATCGCAACTTCAACTTCGGTCGCAGCCAGTTGACCTTGACCCGACTCGTTCGTCTCCACGTGTAACTTCAATCACTATTTTTCTATCCAAACATTCCGAAATACCAAACTCCAGTTTTGAACGCTATCCGTATTTCAATGTCAAACATAAGTTCACTTAAAGTTCAAATTCACACTTTTTTACAACACTCGAAAGTCCAAAGTTCACGCGAAGGCCGAAACGTAATCGACCGCAATATTAGACCCTTGCGGAGGGTTCTCTCTAATAGAGGGCTTTGGTTTAATTTTGCGCCTTTTGGCTACAACATTTTATACAATACGAACACTATAACAATTGGCCATTACTACACAAGACCAAGCAACATGAAACATCTTTTTGTTTGGTGCTATTTTGATACTTTAAAATTATATAAAATCCGGATACTAGGATACCTTGGCCCAGAATTTAACAACTTCAAGGAATTACAACGGACTCCCTCCCGCAAATATATCAGCTAAATGTAACGTTCTTTTTCCAAAATAAATCCCCAGCTAATCCAGACCACACAAATAATTTACAGACCTAGCTGTGCTATAAGGTTGAATCCACAAGGGATGTCAACAACCCAAGTATCCCCGGGATTTACACTATCTATTATCAAGGAAGTAATAAACAAACAACATTGTGGAATCTGAATCAACTGCAAAGTACTGGTATACTGATATACTCTGGTATCTGACCCACAATTACATTCTATGCCGAGCAGAAACAAGTAAGGGTCTATAGAAGGCCATTGTCTAAGCTGATAGACAGCAGTGAAGTACAACCTAACCAAGAATCAAGAATAAATTGCCCGAAACAAGCACCCACACAGTGTAGGCAAGTGCTGACCTAAATTCCAAATCCAGGAAGCCAGGAAGTAGACGTCACGCGCACACGTGACCAACTGGGAAACCCGAAATCCAAGGTCGAGGTCACCAAAGTGACGGAACTAACCGAACATCAACGAAGTGTACAAATACAAAAATCTCACATATACACTACTATACATCATGTATATACATGCACTCCGTCCAACTAACCTATAACATTGAACAACAAGTTCACGATATACAAAGAACTAGGCCTATGTGGTGGAACCAGCTAAAACGCCAAGTCACGACACAAATCTATTCAAGATGGCAGCTGCAAAGGCGGGAAAATACTTCGTCAACAACACACCTAAAAAATGATTAACAAAGTCAAACCTTGGAGCGCTCCAAAGAATCTTGATAAGTCTATCCAAATGAAACTACGAACATTACGAAGGGAAAGTTGAACGAAAGCAGATAAAACTCGGCTAAAAAAACGAACCACCACACAAGTCAGCAAGAATACGAATGGCCCCGAAACAAGGTCACACGACACGATTACGACTTCTTCTCGTTATTCATCTCGCAATCGCGAGACCTCAGATAACTCGTCTGCTATACTCTAATTTTGCTTGAACACTCCCCCCACCCCCTCACCCCCAATTCGGCAGGTGTGTTTACACCCCAAATCAAATATTTCGACATGTTGTCACTGCAAGTATTGCAAAGATGGTCAAAGATCCACTTCATTACCAATCATTACCAATAACAAATTTACTAAGTATGCCTTAATGATCGACAAGGCAGAGGTGTTAATGCTATAAGATACACACTTCGACACTCGCATCAACAGGTGTCCTCTCTCCTTTAAGCTCCTAAGAAGTCATTAACGACGACAAGAAAACTATTACCATTTTGATAAAAAATGTCCCAAAGTAGATATCGCATCGCATATCATAGCAATCCTTCTTACTCAAGGGCACACGCCACAGCAAAGGTATGGTATTTCCAATTTCTGAATCTTTAGCTATTGGAGTCTGAATATGAGCTTAGGCGTCTCGGATGATCAAATCATCACGATTAGGAAATACTAGGTTCGGTGCCAACACATACTACGAATTTCCTAACGGACTAATCTGATTTCTTTTATTTGAAAGACTCTGAAACCTAGCCTAATCAGGCAAATCAGCTACGTAAATATCACTCTCGATATTACCTTTGGCTATTTTTGCCGAAGTCAACAAACAGTGAAAAGAAACTATATATCGCGATATTCATGATTTTTATACCTGTCCAGACGCTTATAATTCAGGCATGATTTGCATCGGGCCGGAAATCAATTGGCCTTGTAAAATTATAACACTGCTTCTCATCCGCCCGCCTCGATTTTGGCGGCTGCCCGAAGATATTTTACATTTTGCCACTAATTCAATATGTTCCACATCAGACTACACGTGCTAGTGCTGACAGTTATTCCGTTAAGAATGTAAGGTAATTTTTTTAGTGTGTATTGGAGGGAGGCATCCTTGGCTGAGCCATGTCTGACAATCGATCATTTTATGCTCTCAGATTCGCCTGGTGTGCTGCCCCCTTTACCGATTTGCCGGTAGATAAACAACATGGCATCAACTTATAGACCGGGCTAATAAGCTGTAAGCCTTCTACTGTAGTAGCAACCTCGGGAAAGGACGCGCACTGTGTGAATTGAGCAATGAGACAAGACCACCATTGAATATTCAGAGGTTGGAGGTTCCAGACCTATCAATTAGACGCGTGCATGTTTTTAACTGTCAAGTACATATTTGGAGAGGTATTGAAAAATATTTTCTGTGGCAAGTCTACCGATAAAAGAAATTATTTGAAATTTTTTTTTGAATTTTGCTATTAAATTTGGCAATAGGGGGCATGTTTTGAGATTTTTCTGCCAGTTGGCTGAAAAGAGTGGAAATATCAACGTCTGTCCAATTTGTCGACTATCAACAAATTTCCGTTGTCAACTACCAGTTCACTTTTCACCATTTACTTGCACGACTGTCCGGAATAACAATCTAAATTTCAGATTCAAAACCGCACGCATTATTTGATGCGTCGCGGTCAAACATTGATAATTTAACTGCTAAAAGGCTTAAAAAATCAATTGTGGTCTTGTCTCGGGTATCCAGGGTCTAGTGGTGCAGCCATTTTGAATGCTAATCAAGTAGACCCCGGATATAGAGATTGCGGTATTCACGAGGACGATCTGTTATATGGCCGGGGTCCAAGGAGGATACCGCGGTGACGTCACGGCTTTTTCCAAGATGGCGCTGCATATTGTAAACAAACTCGATCCACGGCCAAGGGAAAATCAAGTCATCAAAAAAGTTAGATTTTTCGCATCAAATCAGAGTTATTAGTACTTTTCTGCTATGAAATAAGTCTTCAGACAATAAGCTATCATTTGAATAATGAAAAGTGCTGTTTTGATGGGGAAAAATAGGGTTTTTTAAACCAAATAGCCGGGCACCGATCTTCCAAAATTAGCGATGGTTTCAAAACAGTCTCCCAGATATGGGGCAATCTCTTCATTATCATAATGGGATTTGGAGTCATGTTTACAGATTTTACAAGTTCGAGACCTGTAATACCTAAAACTCGCATAGATCCCCATAGATCCCCTCTATTTGTCGAGTTAGCGCCCCTGTAAGATCATGCATTTTCGGACACTAGAACGAAATCTTCCTGCGGATATCGCGGTTTCGGTGATGATTTAAGGAGAAATTGACTGTTCTTAGAGTTGTATGTGACAGAAATGAGTTCATACTTCATGAATACATGAATATATTATGATATGGGCGAGCTTCTAAGTCAAAACAATAACAAACTCAACTGCATCTCTACTGTATATTGCGTAGTGCATTGATTAGTGTATTTCGTAGTGTATTTTAGCGGAGACATTATTTCCGCACTTTGGCCACGCCAAACGTCTTTTTTATTCGTGGAAGTTAATCTGCTCTGTAAATTTTATTTTACACAGGAAGAATCCATACTAGGTATTGCAATATTTCATGTCTATTGGTGTTTTTGTGTACAGGAGCGCTCCAGACAGTGAGACGTGGAGATGTGTTCTGTGCTGGTGCTGTCAGTAGACTGAATCTGATTGGCCATAGCGATCACTAATATGGGTCGGGATCACGTGATGTGACGTCACCGCGGTATCCTCCTTGGCCGGGGTCGGCTGTCGTGGCTTCTCGGCCCCAGGCATCATATATCTCTCTGAATAGACGTGTTGGCCAATTCCTAAGTACCTTCACAACATGGGCAGTACAAGACAATAAGGCTTGATATATTGAAATAAGCACACATAAACATGACGAATATATCTACCCACATTTCATGATTAATCGCTTTATGAGTGCTCGCTTTCTTCAGATGATTAGACACCATGTTTTCGCAACTGACACGGCCGCCTACAGACGGTCCGTTTGGCTTCATACACTGTGATATCATCAAAATCGGCAAATAATGATCCTATATAAGTATCAACAAGAAATGAGGCCAGGCAAACTAGGAACTCGTTTTACGTCCCGATTCTGGCCGCCGCTTACATTTTGTCACCATTTCGATAAGCGCCTACTCCGTGCGTTCAAAGATTTGAAGATTTACCTGGAGTTCAATTTTTTGAATCCCATTAGTGTAAATACGCCCTGAATGTAAATGTCAGGAATGTCGCTGTGTAGCCGAATATACAAATTCTATAAGTACCACGTTTTAGCGTGCATTTCCATGCATAGTAACTTCACTAACGACATTGTGTATTTTTATTTTCCTGATCAATAATTGTATGCATGTAGTACCAGATGTATATAAGTTCAATAACACGAAGAGCGCGCCTTCAAAGAATCATCATACCGCACATTCGCAGCCTGTGCGGACAATAATTACGTTGTATGGTCCAGATGTATAGAATTATTTCTACATTCTGGTGTCTAAAGGAGGAATAGATTTTTGCTTCCATGTGTAGTAGTATACATGTATTTTCTCATGAAATCTCTCGATGCTCACGTAAACCATCAATACAAAAAATAAATAAAATACTTTGCCCCAATTTTAAAAGGAAAATAATCGTATTTGCCTGGCCTAATAAAACATCCAGTCACAGGCAGACCTCTCCGAGGACTGTACTCTGAAATGGCTTCTCTCGTCACCACGTCATTTCCATGGAAGGGACGAGGCCATATCACTGCGTTCAGAGTGCAAACAGCAGTTGGTAGGCCTACCTGGAAACTCACGCAGGGAAAATCCCGGAACCGCGCCTGTGCTGGGAGACCATGCACACCGCAGCTGACCCCAACCACCAGAAGAAATTCGTTCTGTGGACTTCCGGCCTCACTTTATGTTTTGTATATCACAGTACATGTAGTTCTTTAATGGCAAAATAAGTCCCCGCTGATCACAACTTGTCAGGTTTCATAACGTTTGTGGTCGTAATTCTCACCGCTTATGAATAAGAGAAACCATATGAGTGTAGTAGAACCGTTGCAGACATTCAAGATCTTATAAGCTCTCTTTCAAAGAGAAAAATATTAAGAGGTAATGCATAATCGAGAATTCGCGCTCGTATGGCTTTGTTACTCTGATGAACACGATCACGCTTACAAGACACCCACAGGTAAGTCTATGGCAGTTCGTTGGGGAAGGATGCTGGATCGGGGGGTTGTAACCCTATCAAGCTAATATCGGTCAACCTGGAATTTGACAAGCCATCCAGGCGGTGGCGATCCATGAGTCACAATCCAGGAAATCCAGCACTTTTTTGAATACCCAACTACATGCCCCATATCATACTCTCTTCTCCCTGGCATTACGAGTCAAATCCAGATTTCGAGTCAGTTTTCATAATTAAAATTACATGTAGCGATATTTCTCGATTTTGGCGTCGAGACTAACTTTAGGCACTACTAGTCTGCCAGTTATTTAAAAAAGATATACATACATAATTTCTGTTTTTAAAAGTCCTTCAATATCCAATGTTAGGAAACTCCTCGATTACAGCAGTTGATCGAGTCACTTAAAAAAGCAGGCACGCCTTTTACTATTTTAAAAAGAAGTATATATGGCAGACTTCTGGACTTCTGGACTGATGAACGTGAAGACCGTCTCATTGAGATTTGGCATATTTCGATCAGTTGGTTGATGCAATCGTATAGTGTAGACACTCTCGTCGTACTACTTATTCATCGCAAGGTTTCCCAGCCGATGAGACTGTCGGGTCGCAACATGCAGAATCGTATAATGTGGCCAGGCGTTAGGCTTTCGCCGACTTGATTGCCATTAGATCCCACGAATTACGAATCCGGAACATTTAGCTCCGAAGTAACCCACGCCTAAGTAAAGTGACCCTCCTAAGAGAAACGGCTGTTAAATTATTTAAATAAACAATGACCGTACGTATCCTATTTTTTTAGCATGAATAACAATTCCGAATTCGTGTGGTTGAAAATTCTCTACAGTGGCACGTTTATACTCTCCAGCTGATGAAAGTGCCTTGATTAATATCACAAACTACCAAGAGGTCTGTAGAGTTAGCGATATACGACAACAGCCTAACATGATCATCCAATGCTGTGTTATGACACTCGAGAGTGATATCAAACACACGGCCTTTCATCTGTATCAAAAACAAATAATAAAAAAATTGTGTATGCTTAGAATGATATTTATTAGAGATAAACATTTAACCAATGTGTTTTTCATACATTGGTATTTGCTGGTACATATTGCAGTTACCAGTACAGAAAAAAAGAGGAATATGGATCAGTGGTAGAGTATATGGTCTAGCAATAGCCGTACGCTGACTCGGATGCGTCGACGTAACACCAGGGTTTACCAGCCGATGCAACCTCCGTACACGCCTCATAAGTGGAGCCTTTGTAGTTGAACGGGAAGAGACAGTTACCAGCGGATGTCTTCACGTCTGAAACGAAAGGGTTTTGTTATTACGAGAACAGCTTAAAGGTAGATTGCGCTGACAAACCATGCCATAATGTTGGCGAGGTTATTATTATGATATAGTACCACAGGTAAAAAACAAATTAATAGAACCAGAGTTATCATTTTTCACGATTTCTTAGCAACACATGACAAACGTTTTCGGTTAGACCTGCAGCCCTATTCAGGTCAGAATGAAAGACAAAGTGTACAATACAGATATTTATACTGCCAGTTTACAAACAAGCATAATGATAGGATTGTGTGGGCAGATGTGTGAAAGGCAGAATAATAGAATAATTAAACCGTAGTATATGTACATGTTTTAGTAAACATTCAGGAAGAATAGAGACTCAAGCTGTGATTATTGTCTATTTTACGGTGGTCTGTTGCTTTGATAAATAATGCTTCTTTGATTCTTCATTGGAAGTCGGTGTTAGCAGTTGCTAAGATGGAAAAATTGTTCAGGTCAGCATTCTTCCTGCGTGTTGGGCAAAATTCCAAGTGTTCAGAGACGGCCAATCGACCCGAAACGTGCTCCGCCGATCTGGTTGCCAGGTGTCGCTTTGACTTACCGATGTAAGACATGTTTCTATCACAGGGACACTGCAACTTGTAAACAACCTTGGCTTTTAGACCAAATGGCGTAGCACTTTTTAGGGAGAAATATCGGCTAACGTGGAACGACCGGAAAATAACCCTCACATTAACTCCAAATTAGGTCTTTCTTACTTTTCCTAACTTTTCCATCTCTTCCACATGAATATTCCATCCCTCCACTTGACCATGTTTCGCCGGCTGTCACTTGCTTTTGATCCTGCGTCAGGCATGTAGCTGAAATTATCAACAACCTAATATGTATTTTACACTCCACAAAAAGAGCCCAAAAGCACGACTACATGTAGATGTCATCATGGGATCGAAAAGACTAATATTCTTTAAAAGTGTACCAGAATAACCATTAACCAAAGCTAAAATCGCGCAATGGTTGCAACCCATTCTTTTAACTTCATCCAACTTGAGATTTGCCCAACATGTGTTGCTCTAAACAATATAACAATAAGTGCTATTTTACACATGTTTTAGGATCATGGTGTCTGTACATGCCGAAAGTACACTGTAGCATTGGTCGTCTCACCTGGACAATATCCCCATTTTGTACCATCCTTGACAGTTCCACACCAACGCTGGCCATTGTAAGGCTGACAAGATCCACGGTAAACAGTGCCGTCTAAGAACGGGAAGACACAACCTGCACCACCCCCGGTACCACCAGTTGTACTTGGGTAATCTGGAATAAATAACTTGCAAGTTAAATTGAAAGAAAACTCCTGAAATATGTATATAGTTATATAAAAGTCGCCCGATGGTACAGAACTTCTGAAAGAGGTTTTGGTTCAGACTATGAAATCATATCCTTCTCTTGAAGCCCTAAATGCACCTACCTCCAGTGATCTTGCCAATTGATCCATCAGTGTTACAAAATACCTTTTCCTTGCCCTCTGTCCAGGCGTCACCAGCCATTTTGACCAAACCAGCACTTGTTCGACAGGCAGCTAAAACAGGAAGAAAAAGATAAACCTAACTCAATGAACAAGGACCGATCAGTAGCAACAGACGAGACAGTTAAGGAATGACCATGGTCAGCTGGGCGTGATTTATATTGATAAGGCATAACTACAACTCTGCCTATTTCTGGCACTTTCAACCCCGCCCAGAGATTGAACTCGGGTCGCTGAACAGCTTAAAATACGTTTGTAATCCTAACCGTCGGTTATATTCGTAATTGTAGCACGAATTTTTCACTTTCCCAAAAGCTAGGCAATACACAGTCATATTATTCATTTATACCTGAGCAATAACCCCACTTTTTGTCCTGATCGTAACTCTCAGTAGTACCACACCATTTCTTATTAATTGCTCCCAGGACGCAGTCCTCCTGCCATTTTCCACCAAACAAGAATGGTATGACACAACCAGCTCCCCCGGCATTTCCTTCCGTCGTCGTTGGATACATGGGATCTGAAGAAAAAAATGAATGCAGATAGTCAACACTAACCCTCGGGCCAATACATAAATTCATTTTTATCACATAAACATGTTTCACGGTCAACGAGATCAATAGTTTCAAAATGCCTGGTAGTTTACATCCGCACCAAAAACAAAACTGTCTATGGGGACCGCAGCTTCGCTGTTGTTGCAGCAAAAGCTGTGGAACCCAACCCCGGAAAATATGAAATACTTGGACAAGAACAGCTTTGTGTCAAATTTAAAGACGTTACTTTTCAAATGACACTTCGGAAGCGCTTTGAGCAGCTGACGTTTGAAGCGCTAAGACTTGAACAGTATTATTACTATTATTATAACGCTCGGGTAAACATGGTACACAGTAATAGGGTGGTTGAGATCTGTGACATATCAAGGATCCTACATACGATTACGTATACGGATAAAACTCAGTAGAAAGAGTACGAGATTTGTTTCATTTCTATCCGTATACGGTACGGGATCTGTGATAAGTCCCTGATCTCAACATCCGCCTTGATATATTATGTCCATTTTGAAATGGTGCAGCTGCTTCCGTTGTTGAAGTACGGCAACGAGTGCAGGGGCAAAGATACCAATAATGCACAGCATGATATTTTGTTCTTTCTAGAAACATCATCGGTTAAAACCATTTAACTTAATTAATGCTAAGCACAAATGGATACAATATAATCCGTCAGATTTCTCCAGTAACTGTTTTTTTTAGATTATTACCTTGATAACATTTGTTAGTTGCTCCATGCCATTTTTCTTCTGTACCACAACCTGAAAACAAAATTGAATTTTGAATAATAGCAAAAAAGGACAAAATCTAAAACCAAAAAGCTAAGTTTTAGATCGGGAATACACAGACAAAACTGCTTGTTCTGCAGTAGATTCTATGGTTTCCTTGGATCAAGGGAATGGTATCTGCCTGTTCTGTCAACGGTGGAGCTAGTCTCTTTGCGCATGAAGAAAAGTGAGAAAAAACAAGGTAGGCGCTTAACGCATATGAAGAAAAGGAAGAAAAGGAGAAAGGTAAGGAAAACATCTCTCAAAAGTGTTTTTTCTTCAGAGACTTTACTTCACAAGTCATGCAAACTTTCCGAGCTGTCTGGATGCTATCAAATTCCAGGTAATATATCAGCTAAGGAGACGTGACTGATGCCTTTCTTATTGAGCAACTAATCTTTATATCAGTTTTTCTCGAAATAAGAACTGTATCTCAATAAATTCTGAAGCGACGTGTCATAATAACATCATTTAAATTAAGCGTTAATGCCAAGATTATGTCACAAATATTGAGCAACTAATCTTTATATCAGTTTTTCTCGAAATAAAAAATGTATCTCAATAAATTCTGAAGCGGCGTGTCATAATAACATCAGTTAAATTAAGGGTTAATGCCAAGATTATGTCACAAATATTGAGCAACTAATCTTTATATCAGTTTTTCTTGAAATAAAAACTGTATCTCAATAAATTCTGAAGCGGCGTGTCATTATAACACCAGGTAAATAATAAGGGTTGCTAATATTATATCAAAAATATTTGTTTGCGACACCAAGTCCTTATACTTTGCAACGGTAGATCACATATAGATTACATACAATAAATGTGCACAAGAATTGGACAGAAACCATGTATGAATTGTTATATACTCACGGTTGACACACTTGTCCATTTTCCACAACTGGTCCACTTGGCATCCTAAAGTTAAAACCATTTATTAAGTATTCAAGTAAAACGTATGCTTCATCTTCTAGTTATTCTTCTGTACTTCATGTTCATTAATTTTTTGTTTCATAAGATGTTCTTTGACCAAACGACAAAAAACAAAGAAGTCACGATATCGAGAAGCCTCAAATTCGATACAGTCGAGCAGTGTTTTCTTAGAAATGCAAGTTTTTACAAACTTTAATTTTTGTATTTGGTTCATTTTGGAATATCTATTGTAACGAGGTCAATGACTTATCATGAAAGTATTTTACTCACTTGGTTCACACTTTTTGCTTGCCTCGTTCCATTTGTCCGCTGGGACACAGCCTGAAATAATGACGAAATCGAATGTGGTGTCACTCTAAAGAGATACGTTTATTCAAATTTGGTAGTAAGGATTGAAATTTAAAATTGTGACCGTATTCATTGTAGAATTCATTGCTGTTCCGTAACTGGATGTAAGACAATGCTCATGCCAGATTTCACCGTGCAGGATTGTACAAAAGCTGCAATATGCAATAGAATTTGTCAAAGTGTAATTTAAGCACTGGTGGATGATGCTGCGAATGTCATGATCAGACTGATACAGTGACTCGGGTGCAAGCTCTGACAGGTGAGCGTGACTGCTTCCCTACACGGAATTACCGTGGAGTGGACTCGAGAAATCGTCGGGTGGAACTTACGCTCTACGCATTTCTTTGAAGTGTCTTCCCAAAGTTGGGCAATTGAACAACCTGGGGAATAAAGGAATATCCTAACGAAAAAGTCAGAAATCCCGTAACTAAAACTTAAGGAGCAAGCAGTTGGAGAATATGTATCACTTGATTCCATTAGAGTGATTATTTTTGTCTCCAAGAAGCCATTGTTGACAATATTGAAACTTGAGACAATATACAGTATGTGAGTCCAGAGAACAGCTGGAACGTCATAGTGTTATCTTACTCCCGGTCGATGACTGTTTGCCATTTTATGTCTGGAAGTGACTTTTGGGCAAGCCCGGGTTACCAAACAGCGACTTTTTTGACCTGAATGGAGAGCCGAACTCATTATATTTATAGTTGTCGAAGAGCTCATTATTATTCAATGGCAAAGCGGTTAATAGAACTACTGGAGTTGTGGCAAAGGAATTCAGTAATGTACCCAAAATGCATTTATTACGCTTATCAGTTAATCACACACTCCATCGATTTTTGACAAGAACACGAGTTTAGTAAAAATAAAATGTGTCTAGAGCGAGAAATCGGCCATTGTTAATTATGCGCATATTAATTCAAATATGACGACACTGCTCTCCGATTGGCTAATGTGTTGTAAAGTCTCCGGCTCGCCAAACAGGGTAGAATTTTTTTCTAGTTTGGCAACCCAGCTTGCCCAACTGGGTTGATTTTCAGTGCTGTTCGGCCAGTGGCTCTCCAAACAGGACAACAATGATGCCTGTCCGCCGAGCGGCTAATTCAAGTTCTATACCTAACATACTATTCATAACAGATAAATGCCAGTAAAACAACTTACGGTTCACGCATTTGCCTTGCTTCTCATCCCACTTCGTCTTGGCATCTGGACAACCTAGATAAGCGGTATCAACAGAAAGAAGCTATTTTGAAAATTTGACGTTTGACACTTCAGTTTCAACGAGTGTATTACAATCATATTAATACCCATGAGCCTGTTACAGATTCAAACATACGTAAATTTATCGGGAGCACATTAGGAAAAGCGAACGCGCCGAGGAAATATAAGGAGAAACAATTCATTCATAGAGTTACAAGTTATTAGTTTATTAGTACTGTTATCTGATGATGCATTTTATAGTTTCAATAGCCGCCCTGAACTATGTTTTCTTTTGGAAAAACATAATGCTCGTCGAAAGATTGATTCCAATATCTAAAGCCCTCAGTGATTTGTCGTTGACCTGTAAAACGGCACACTCACGTAGAATGCATGCCTTCTTCTCATTTTTAGGGTCTAAGTTAAGCTCGAGGCAAAATATGCACCGAAGATCGAAATTCATTTAGAATATTTTTATTCTATCTTAAACTGTTGGCTTCAAAATCTCTTTCGAATTCTCTGAACTATGGAATGTAAAATAATTTGGGTGCGGTTTTTTGTCCTTTATTTCAAGTTATGAAGTTAGCGACTAATTGATTCACACAAACGCCAGCAATACAAAACCTGTCCTGTTTCTTTTGGGGACTTGTTCATTTACGCAAACACCAGCGAATTCGTTATTGTTGAAGCAACATGCAAACTTGGTCACTTTGAAAAACTGCGCGGTAAAACCTTCCGGTGTAGAAATCGTCCCACTATTCAGTTGTAAACTTTCTTTTCGGTTTCTTTTTGCTATAAGAGAACGATACCAGTCCCAGACCCACTGAAATCTTTTAGTTGAAAACCGCTTGGTTTTTTGTCTTATTTGCTTTATAGTTATATCACAAAATGTCACAAAAAGCAAATTCTACTTTTTTTCAGGAAACCTTAGCGTTTTGTAGCATGATTTAAGTTAAGTCAATTACTAATTCCGCAGGTTAGTTCAAGGAAACAGGTCAAAAGTCCTTTTCTGCAGCACGATTTTCGATTTATTACTGCTCCGACAGATTTATTTTCTTTTTAAAGTATACATTCGATATACTAATTTTAGCTAGTACCATAGAATTGTAGAAAATGATACTCACGCAGAACGCACTTAGAATCTTTAGTGTCCCACTTTTCTTCTGCTTTCGGACAGTCTGAAAATAGCCCAAAGTGTTGTTTTTTTAGCTTTGATCTGAATGGCATACATTATCCGATACGGTTTACATTGATATCATTTTAGGGATGATCTTTACATCACTAGTGTTATTCCTGGCAAACGATGTTCGTGTAATTTCCAAACTGAAATGATTGGACGAAGATAGCGTTTATTTCCTGTCTTGGTATCTTGTTTATTATACGTCACCGTTTTTTCGTGGACGTTTAACTGGAAAGTGGAAACGGTGGCGCGAGTTTTCCTTAAGCTAAGCTATATTTATGTGTAATCTGGACCCATGCTTATCAAAGGTTAACTCCGCTTCAAACACAAAGTGCAATTTTAGCTTGAAGCATTTTGTAGCAGGGCTACTTACTGGTCTGGCAAGAGTGTCCATCACCATTGAATCCATCATTGCATTTACACGCGTACTGTCCATTTACTGTAGAGCAGCTAGCATCTTTATGACAAGAAGGAGAAGCTAGTTTTCTCAAGGTGCCTTGCGCTGTGCATTCGTACTTGACATTGCAACCCTTCATCACAACTGAATTGCCGCTCTGAAATCGGATTATTTCGACAAAAATCTAGATTATACATATATGAACTAAAGGAAGACATGACCGTGAACACTCAGGACAGAGGGAGGTTATCATTAGATGATACAAATAATTATGAATCAGGAAAAGAGGTAATTTAAAATCTTAACTGCAAATAGGGTAAAACACATGCAGTGATAACCGTAACCATTGATGAACCAATAACCCAAACATAAAAAGTAACCCAACTACAGTGAAAGCTGCACGGTTTCCCACTTTCGCCGCTGTGTAATAAAATAAACTAATTATGTCAGGGGTATCCGAAGATTACATCTGGGTTTGGTTTCACTGTATTCGTTTTGATAAACGACATTAGAGGGCAATATTAGAGCAACATAAAATTTGTGTAGAGCATTTGATGCTTACGTCGATATGTTGTCCATCAACGGCATCACATCCACACTTGCCAGGCAGAACACAGTCATTTCCAAGTCTAAAGTAGCCTTCATTACAAGAACAGCCATCTTCAGGCTCACCAGCGACGCAGTCCGCGGGAGCATTCCTCTGTTGGCAGGTCTTTTCACATGCAGGGTACAACTTGGGAGTATAGGACGCATTTGCCTCGCAGTTTAGAGCTGGAAGGAAGACAAAATGGCGTGGGCTTATTATACTCTGGTTACCCAGGAAAGTGTTACTTACAAATATTTCCAATATAGGCAAAGGAAGAGTTTGGTTGTTACTTTTGATTGTGGTGTCACGTAGGACAAATGGTTGGTTACAACTTACGACAGAAGTTGGCTCTTCTCCAAACACTTCCCAGCCCTTGCTTTGCACAATCATCAGCAAACACAGCCAAGTTCCTGCAGACAACATCAGGGACGTCCTTCGCCGCTGTGGCCTCTTTAGAATAGAAACACACGTCGAACTCGCAGCTGTCCTGGTATTGCTTCACATTCACCAAACCACTTGCGATACAAGCCTTGAAGGGACCGTTTGTGTCTGTGATGTAACCACAGTGGTTATTGTTCTTGACTTTCGTGGCCCAAGCAACAGTGCAATCACCATTGACATCAGCTGCTTCGCAGTTGCTACAAAAAGGTAAAATAGATATATACATAAATTGAATTTACTCGAAAAAGTTTACAACACCTTCCAACTAAATTATAGAAACAGCTGCTACAAGAATTATGTCAACAACATAATAATTATTGCAGTAGGCTATGCTTTAAAGAACTTTACGATGTGCATTTAAGGTTCCATGTTTAACTATTGAAAATAACAAAAAAAAAACAATTACTGAGTCAGCCTGACTCTCCTAGAAATGTAGGCCTTGTATTATTGTATCAAAAAGTAGACACTGCCAGCCGATATTTTCAAATCATCTTTTTTTTCCGGGCACAACTGGATATTCTGGCTCTTCCAACAGATTAAATGAAGTTAGAATTACAACATTTTGTTCAACTATCAATTCCACCTTCTTCTTCTGACAATCTTTCACCCAGACCCGATGTGAAAATGTACCTACGTCTGTTGCTGTAGACCAGAGTCATTGGGCACAGACCAACTACTCGAGAATGCATTCTTAGTTGTGGCTTTCGTCTGTCCTTTAGCAATAAGATCATCATTTCGATTGTCGTTACATGTTCCACAGATTCCTTCCACCTTGGTTCCGAGTGTGGATGAGATGAATGTCTCAATGAAGTATCTCCTGTAGGTGGTGATCATACCACAAGCTGTGGCCTCGACCTTGAACTGCCTGTTCGCGTATGAGACTTTCACGTCTGTGCCTTTCCTGGTCCTGATAGTGATAGGGAAATTGCTCTTGGTTCTGTCGACGCCGTTGATCTACAAAAGTAAGACACGTACAATTTCGTTGAAGAAGAAGCAAGGTAATGATCGGCCTTTGAATGCACAATCTTGGGCTGGTTCGTCTCGCTGGCTCATGAAGCATTACCAAATCCCACAGCTGTCACCAAATTACGTCACGACTTCAGGCAAAAGGCCGCAACTGGAGCTATTCCGGATCCTTTTCATCAAATGGGTAGAACCCTTCAAGGGGTGTTTTGCGGTACTTATGTGTGGTACACAGTGTCTATTAGGTGGATCCTGACAACAGGGCCTACAAGTAATGTATAGTAACTAATGCTTGGATAAAGTTGCTGTACGTTGGCAGGTTTCCCGATTCGATAGAAGAAAATACAATTTTTGTGTTGAGATAAAAATACAGAGCCCCGGACATTTATTACTAATATAATCAAAGAAAATCTTACGTTTCATTGAATCATATGCACAACGCTTTTTTTGCCGAAAAGTCGATACTTACGGAAACCTTCGCCGCTTGTTCACTGTATCTGAAGGTCATGTCCTCGACGGTCACATCTAACAACCCCACAAAGCTTACTCGAGGGTTACCGATATGGACATTCTTCTCCTCTACATTGAAGTAACACTTGTCAGTCTTGAAGTCATCCTTTAGCTTGGTGAATGTGTACTTGCATTTACCCATGAAGTCGATTCTGTGGCCGTCGTATTGGAAGTAATGGGGATCACCACCTGCGAAGCAGCGGCATGTTCCTGTGGAGTATTAAAGTGGCATGTACTTTCAACAGCTAGATTATTTCGCGAATTACGAAAAAAAAGTATTTTTGACTGGAAAACCGAAAGAAAATTTCTATTCGCAAAAACATTAAAAACCGTGAAATTGTTATCTTTTTCAACTGATGCGATTGCCAAAATATAGAGGTGCAAATTATTGAGAGCTACAGATGTCGGGATGACTTACAGAGAAGACTCATAAATAACTACATGTATGATACACATTGACTATTGCATAGTCGCTTAGCTATATGTATTTGCGCAGTGTGTCACAGGTGCCTGTAGTTACTAGAATCATGGCGACTGATCAGCTCCGAATAAGCTGTGATGCACATAAACGAAAAGAAATTTACACGTACAGCTATTTCATGTCCAGAGTTACATGAACAAGTGTATTTTCTATGGGTGCTTTGGGGATTGATCACTTGCTATTGATTATAGATCTGTGATTCAGATACTATCGTGCGACTGCGCCACATCGGAGAGTATGAATAATGTTGGCAAAAGAAAGTTTAACTTACTCGCTTCACATGTTCCGAACATAGTGTTGTACTTCTGTGGTGACGGACATTCTGAAAAAGGGACATATATTATCAACAACTCCGGTTAAAAATCTTTTCTGGTTTAAAATCAATTCGTTATTCTTGTCTGCATTGTCTGGGGCTCTTGAGCACATACAAACTACCGGCCGGATATTCTCATTAACCGTGGTAAAGAACTGATGAAACGTACTTTTTGGACGTTTTGAAGCCCAAAAATCATGTTTGGTCACGAAGCTATAGGATTGATGAAAACCAGACATGAAAGAACTCCAACCAGTTGTTCGAACTGAAAAGCCCCAAACGATGCGGACAAACACTCATAAATGGAATGTAGCTAGAGGATAACAGAACAACCAATTCCAACTGAACACGCCCAAAAACCCGAGAAAGATTTGAGCTTATAATGTTCTAGTTGACGTGTAGCACTCAACTTACTTGCAACACATTTCGTTCCAACCCATTTCTGACTCGCAATGCACCCTAAAGAGAAACAAAAAATATATGTTATGGAAGATGACTGATATACAAACCCAAACTGAAAGGCCAATTTTTTACTACATTTAAAAAAAATTTATCAAAACTAAACTGACAATAGAGTAACCAGTTTAGTCAAAATTCAAATTTCATGTTATAGCATGGAACAGGTGCAATACCGGTGCAGAAATAGAAATGTCTCCCGTGGGCTCCACATAACCATATATCATACCCAGTCAGAATACAATAGGGCTGAACACTTCTTCCACGGCCATCTATACCACAAAGATAAGAACGGGCATGATACAATCCTTTGTTCAGCGGACTACATTCTATCCTTGGAAATTTCCAACCTTCTTCATTGTTTACGACATTAGGTGAAAGGTAATGAAAACTATAGAAAAAGACGACTAAGAGCATTGGATGGGTTGATGGTTTGTTATTACAATTTAGTGTGTCTTTTTAATTGGGTATGTGCAGTCAAATGGACCGCGCTGACCTCAAACTCCGACACAACAGACGTTAATACGGCTCTGGAACGGCGAAGCAGCACCCTGGTGGCAAACAGCGCCATGCAGCGGCCACCCCGTGGTTTTGGTGGTAACCTGTTGAAAAGTCAGCTCCGTACCATGGGAAAAGTCACAAAACTATAATGGGTTAATTAAGTATGGTATTTGGACATTCCCGAATTGAAAGATATTTCACTTACTAACAACACATCTCGTTCCGTCCCACCTCTGTTGATAATCTGGACAAGCTGAAAGTACAATACCACATAGAACGTTTATGAAGATGTCTGTGCGGAAAACTGCGGTGGCCCATAGAGGACATGCGTTTATTTTCAATATAATAGAAAAATTTTCTTTTTACAATGCGTTTTTTTCTCTCGAATTACAACCGCCGTTGGATTTATTTCTCACCACCGAAAAAATAATTTCCACCGCCGGGTAAAAAATAATAATTCCCACCACCGCCAAAGAAAATAATATCCACCGCGGGAGCTAATTCGTTATTGACACCGGGTGGATATTATTTCCACCGCGGGGGATATTATTTCCACCGCGGTCGATATTAATTTCCACCGCGGTCGATACTAATTTCCACCACGGTGGATATTAATTTCCACCGCGGTGGATATTAATTTCCACCGCGGTGGATATTATTTTCCACCGCGGTGGATATTATTTTCTTTGGCGGTGGTGGGAATTATTATTTTTTACCCGGCGGTGGAAATTACTTTTTCGGCGGTAAGAAATAAATCCGACGGCGGTTGTAATTCGAGAGAAAAAAAACGCATTGTAAAATTTTTTTTTCTATTATATTGAAAAAATAAACGCATGTCCTCTATGGGCCACCGTAGAAAACTCTATCTTAGTTCAAACAAGTTTTATATTTCCAAAGTTTTGTTATCGATTAATAGTTAACACACATTCTTGGCCATTTGCTCTTAGTATGATTTTTCACATTTGTTCATTAAAAAGAACGTACATGTACAATGCGTGTCTGGTATTAATGCCTGGCTTTTGGTACATGACATACTGATGTTTACTTACGATCAACACATTTTTTAGTGCTCTCGTCAAACTTGAGACCAGCGCTGCATGCTGAAATAGGGGAGATGATGTGTATTTTGATGAATTAAAAAAGGGGGGGGGGGTTGGGTGAGAGTAAAAGCTAAGGATAGGGAAAAGCGAGCAAGGAAAGATAACAGTTCATTTCCATTGGAAAACAAATACAGTCCAAATCACAATTTTCATCCAGTTCTCATCCAGTTTTCCGGTAAACTTGTATTTCTGATTTATCGGCCTGAGACCAATGTACAAATCATCGACCATGTCCCTCTTTCCTAGTGATCCAATATGTTTAGCTGGATCTTTGCCGTCACCTATGGCATTAGCTTGCCAGTTTTCTGATTATAGGTGACTCCAATGAAGGACCACGAATTGTTAAAGCTTTAGTTATCTTATTGTCGTTAGAATCGCACCATATAGTACATGTGAATGAAATATCTTACGAGGAATGGGGGTTCCAAAGACTTCGACTTCGCACAAAGTCAACGGCTGGCTTCTTGACCTAACGACCGCAACATATCTCCCTTGTAGTTGCTTGTTGCAGTTAAATGTCTGTGATTGACCTTGTGGGACGGCTCCAGTCTTATGAGCACAGACCTCGCTAGAAGAAAACACAAGCTTCCTCCCTGGGGTAGGCCTGGTGTATGTCACCACGATGTCGAAATCAGCTAGTCTAGAACCTGCAATAAACACAATCAGAGGCAAAATATTTTGGTGTATGTCCTAGTCCTTTACTTTACTGTACAGATTAGAAAGCATGATAGAACATACAGCGGCGACTGATGCCTGGTCTTCTCCAAGGTTTCTTTTTCGTATTCAAGTCCAGGAAATCCAAGTTCAAAACAAGAGACCCACTTACACTCGGAGCACTTAAAATAGTTACTGATGTAAACCAGCACCACAATTGCTCCCTCATATATTTCACAATTAAGGATTAGTATACCGGCGCCGCGTAAACACGTGTAAACAGTAGAAGAAGTCGAAGAAGAAGAAGACACAATGGTGTTTTGAAAAAATATTATTCTTGATTCATGTTCGACCATACCTACCACAGCAGTCCCCTCTGTTATATAAGACAACCTTCTGTATCAAAGATATATCAACTAAATCCACCGCCCACCAATTGTTGTTGACGGTATCACCACCGTTGACGCTGGAATGGGTGCAACTCTTGCCGCGATAGTCAGTGTTTTTGTTGCCGTCTACAGCTCGGTTCGCTTTAGCCCCTCCCCACTCATGGAATTGCAGACATGTTTTTCTCAATGCCAGGTTCACAGGAACAGTACTCTCCGCTGGAATACAATTATTTTAGACCACATTGATTTATCAGATTGACTAAGCATTGCCGATGATGGGCAACAGCAAAATAAAACTGACCATTTACCGGTTGACGAAATTTATATACGACGTACAAGAACTCGGTCGAAAGAGTCCGTTGCTCCAAAAAGCGCATTAAAGCGAATTTAATGACACCGAATATGAGTTTAAAGGCTGAAGCCTACGCCGTTCGTTGAAAACTTGAAATGTGTATTTGGATATGAACATTTTCGATTGCGTAAATACGTACTAAAGATATAAATTTCAGCACTGTCGTACACGTTATATAAATAATACAAAGTTTCAGCAAATTCGTATGCATTGAAACTGCATTACAGCATTGTGTATGTACTGCATTTCTATTTTCCTGAAGTAGTTACGGAGGGTCCTTTACGTATTTAAAATAGCATTTCACTATCTATTTCGACAGTATTTAGCTAGTCTTTCTGAATAAGTGATACACCGCGCATTTCTCTCGAACTGATCTTATACAAGATTTGCGAGTATACCATAGTCTTTAATAGATATCCTGGTTTCAAATAATCCAAATTAAAGAAATGGACATCATTTACATCAAGTACATATAATATGAATGTTTGTTCGTATGGTGATAGCGATCGTTAAAATGTTTCAAGTGAATAATACTCTAGTTTCGTCTTTCTAAGGTACCTTCCATATATTCATGCCGGTATTTAGGCCTCAGCCCCAAGTTACCATTACAATGGATCATTCAGTTCTATTCAACATCACTGACCAATGTGAATGGCCGAACTGCATGCCGTTTGCACCGGCCGCGACGAGACGGTCAATGCACATGTCCCAGGAAATGTCAGTTTCATTCAAGGGTTTATTCCAAAATCGGCAAATGGGTTGATTCATACAGAGTGTGCCAGAAAAACAATCTTCAACATTTTAATGTCTCGTTTAGAAAGCCCCATTTCAGCATCCAGACCTACAACTTGCTGTGGATATCGGATTGACCTACCTCTTATTGAGTCCCAAATTAATTAGTGAAATTAATTCACTACAGAGAAAATTGAATTTCATAAAATTTAGTAGGCCCTGCGCCTTGCTTTTGCCAGACGCGATGTAAACGGTTATTTCATGGCTTTATGGCACACGTTGTCACTTTCTTCTATTAAAAACATGTCTAGACATCCTAGGCCTATAAAGGCCTAACGCCGACGATCACTTGCCCCCAGACAAACAGTCAATATGGAACAAGAAGAACCCTTGAGAAAACGGCGAAGGAGCTATTCGGTATCCGAGAAAATAGCGTACTTGCGGGACCTTGAGACAGGGCTATTGAATGGAACAGTCGAAAGCATGAACGAGTTTGCCGAACATTACAAGATCCCAGTTTTAACGATGAGGAAGTGGAACCTTGAAGACCTGGAAGAGAAAGAGCGCGAAGGTCGCGGCAAGGACAGGACAGTCAAAGAGCGACTGGTGGGTCAATGGCCGGTAGTCGAGGAGCGTGTTTACCAATGGTACCAGCGGCTGAGGGAGAGGAGGCTGCCTGTTGCGATCCAGGACATACAAGCCAGTGCTATGACGATTTTTGAAGACTGGTGGAATCAGTTGCCGGACGAACAAAGACAAGGCTTCATAGAGTCAAGACCTACACAGCACGTTTTCAACGCTTCCGCCGGATGGGTAGAAGCATTCATGAAGAGAAAGAAGATCTCTCTCCGGAAAGTGAATAAGAATACCAGCACTCTGCCGGCTGACGCTGCCCAACGTGTCCAGGTCTTCCGCGACGACGTGACGCAGACGATCGATCAGTTTCAGATTGCCTTGCAATTCCTCTTCAATATGGACCAGACGTTTGCACTGTTCGAGTCTCGTCCTTTGTATACAGCCAACGCCAGGGGAGCCAAGTCGGTTGACATGCGGACGTCACGATCCAACACCAAGCTGGGTTGTACGGTGACCCTTACCATCACCGCGACGGGAGTAAAGTTACAGGCGCACATCACTTTTCCGAGGACTGGTTTCGTCCGACAACTGGCAGCCCTGCAAGAGGAGGACTTGCCTGCAAACATTATTATAACCTCCTCCGCTACAGGTTTGATGAAGGAGGAGACTGCCAATCATTGGTTAGATGAAGTATTCGAGCCATACATCACCACACAAGATACCGATCAATTTCTTCTCCTCGTGGATAGGTACAGAGTGCACCGCACGGAGAATTTCGGTCTCCGAGTGACAGAATTGGGAGGCATCCTCAATTTTATCCCGGCATGCTGTACGTCTCTGGCACAACCCCTCGATGTTGCCGTGATGAAATCCTTTAAGAACAATTTTCGGAAGACGTGGAAAGCCTGGGAAAATGACAACACCCAAGATGACGGGACCTGTGAACGTATTGGGCTGCGTGAGGTAGTTAATATCGTGAGTGAGGCTTGGGAAGCTGTACCTCCGCAAGTAATTGAGAGTGGATTCGAGTCGGCCTTGTTCAGGGCAGCCCCAATTGACGCCGGACCACTGCAGGAGCTAGACCAAGAGGAGGAGGAAATTGGGCTTGAGTTTGTCAACATTCTGGAGGAGGAAATAGAAATGGACTGAATTTATTGCGACTCAGCATTGGTGGTACGGATTTTTCCGATTCGAAGGTGAACATTTTTTTGAACCATCCTGTACGTATAATGACACTTTCCTTCAACTGAATCAGTCGATAGGCCTGATCATCAAAGGGATATTCATTTCATGTTTCGTCATATTAGGTCTGTCTCATTATAGAACGTTAGGGACAGACGGGAACCTAAGAAGTACCTAATTCAACGTACCATGCTTGTTAACTTTGATGCTATTGGTTACACGAGCATTACCACCAGGGCTGCGCTGCTGTGATGAATACATATAGAAGGTCCTTCTTCTGATTGGTGGTCACCAAAGCACATTAGGAACGCCCACCTATACATACAATAGCTTTATGACAACGTGCGTTGGTTAACTGTCAATGAAGGGAAATCGATGTTACCGATGTTACCGAATAGGCCTTGTTATAGATAAGGGGTCAATTATTGATAAAAGCCTGGTTGGCTCGTATTAACCAAATTGAGTGTCTTTTTTTATCTAAGTAGTTACTATGCAAAAGAAAGCGGTTCATTGTTGGGCTGTGGCTGAGTAACAGTAACAAGTTATGACTATGATAAGGTGGGGATCCTCAGTCTCTGGGATCTCGATTGCGTGTACCGTTCACCTATCGCCCCAACAGCATCTGGAATAGTATCCCAGTTGCCCCGCAGTTGTTCCCACTCTTCATCGGTCGGCTATGTTTTCCGTCTTGAAAATAAGTCCACAAAACATCTGTCATAAACTAAAGTTCCCTGCAAAGAGATTGCTTGCTGATATCAAACATTGCACTCATCGCAACAATGTCCGGATATTTCTTGATCCAATAGAAAAAAAGTAGTAAACGGTTCTCCACCGACAGCAAATGATCTCGGTACCGTTCTGGCCTGTTTTCCAGAAGGGGCGTAATGTCCTCTACGAGGTGCTGGAAAGAGGCCACTGTCTCACCTGATAGATACCAAAAGTCCATCTGGTGGTTTCTCATCCTGGTAAAGACGTCGTTACCACCGTATGGACCATTTGGTTGATTGGTGAGAACTTCATCAAGTCTTGGAGGCAACGGAGGCGGACGCACTTCTAAATTATGAAATGCTGGTGTAAGCAAAACTGGTTCGTCCCTAACGTTCTGTTATGAGACAGACCTAGTAGGTCTGTCTCATTATAGAACGTTAGGGACGGACGGGAACCAAAATCAACGTCCATGGACGCGTAGTAGGATTAATCTAATAGGCCTTCACATGTCACGTGGAGCACGTTTGCGTTCCAAGTTCTGAATGGAGGCCGGCCATGTAACAATGATATTTGCACTGGATAATTGCATTCAATGGCAATAGACCGCCCATATGGGAAGGTTCATGTAATTTTCCTTTATCATGCATCTAGCTTTATCCCTGTGGTGACATGATTAGACACGCATTGAAAATGGTCAATAAAATATCATTCCTTTGTCCGAAATTGAATTGATTATTGATAACATTTAATTGCCATGGTTTGTGTTGGCCAGCAGTCGCTTGGCCTCACGCTACTTTCACCATGGAGAGAATTAGGATGTATTTGTTCGCTGCTCCGCCGCCCAGACCACCGCCCATACCACCGCCAGCAGTTTTGCTTGCACCAGCATTTCATAATTTAGAAGTGCGTCCGCCTCCGTTGCCTCAAAGACTTGATGAAGTTCTCACCAATCAACCAAATGGTCCATACGGTGGTAACGACGTCTTTACCAGGATTAGAAACCACCAGATGGACTTTTGGTGTCTATCAGGTGAGACAGTGGCCTCTTTCCAGCACCTCGTAGAGGACATTACGCCCCTTCTGGAAAACAGGCCAGGACGGTACCGAGATCATTTGCTGTCGGTGGAGAACCGTTCACTACTTTCTTTCTATTGGATCAAGAAATATCCGGACATTGCTGCGATGAGTGCAATGTTTGATATCAGCAAGCAATCTGTTTGCAGGGAACTTTATTTTATGACAGATGTTTTGTGGACTTATTTTCAAGACGGTATAACATGGCCGACCGATGAAGAGTGGGAACAACTGCGGGGCAACTGGGATACTATTTCAGATGCTGTTGGGGCGATAGATGGAACGGTACACGCAATCGAGATCCCAGAGACTGAGGATCCCCACCTGTTCTACAGTGGCCATGTCCACAAATATTGTATCAGCACTCAGGTCATTATCGACAATTGTGGAATGAGTTGTGCTCCCCTTGAATAATCGGTATATGGAAGTGGCCCCTTTGTTACTGTGCTACTGTTGTGTGGGGTGCGGGTGCGTTTGTGGAGGGGGGTATACGATACATGTACTAACTCAGCAATTTCTCTTGCAATAACTTCTCTTATCCTTCGTCTGAGTTGTTTTGCGGTTCGCCTAGCGTATAATGCCCTTGTGCGTTCCGGCAAACGGTTGACATTTTGCCGGATGTGGCCTAGAATGCGAACATAATTATTTCTATGTCGCTGGTACCCTTCCCGGAGAAGGGCCATCTCCTCCATGCCAACAAGCACTCTATCACACATGACTGTTCGTTCACTTCGACAACACTGCACTAAAAATCGCGCTAAAACTAGACCCATATCATAGTCATAACTTGTTACTGTTACTCAGCCACTGTCCAACAATGGACCGGTTTCTTTTGCATAGTAACTGCATAGATAATAAAAAGACACTCAATTTGGTTAATACGAGCCAACCAGGCTTTTATCAATAATTGACCGCTTGTTTATAACAAGGCCTATTCGGTAACATCGGTAACATCGATTTCCCTTCATTGAACGTTAACCAACGCACGTTGTCAAAAAGCTATTGTATGTATAGGTGGGCGTTCCTAATGTGCTTTGGTGACCACCAATCAGAAGAAGGACCTTACATATGTGTTCATCACAGCAGCGCAGCCCTGGTGGTAATGCTCGTGTAACCAATAGCATCAACGTTAACAAGCATGGTACGTTGAATTAGGTACTTCTTAGGTTCCCGTCTGTCCCTAACGTTCTATCATGAGACAGACCTACTAGGCCTTTTAGCACGGTGCGGGTTCGAACCGGATCGAGGAAGGTTTGCTTATTTTTTGCACGCTGATAGAAACTGGCCACAATGACCAAAGGCTCATTTGTGCGTGTAGAAAATATCCGAACCTTCCTCGATCCGTTTCGAACCCGCACCATGTAAAAAGGCCTTTTGACTGTGGACAATCTGATCAATTACGCGACCAACCCGTCGAGAAATGTGTCAGTTACACCGATGAACTTCATTATACTCCCCTGCCTTGCCCGGCGCCATCCAATCATGTTCCAGATGGTGTTTGCCCTGTATGTTGGAGGCGGGCTAACCTGGGCTTAATCAAGGTACCTTAGAAAGACGAAACTAGAGTATTTAAAAATTTGCTCTTGAAATTCATGACTACAAAACGATTTCATCACCGAGTTTAATAAAACGCACAGCAAGGGCGAATGGTCACGTCCTCGAATATCAGAGTCAGTCGTATGCTTACCCCACACACACGTTTATGGCTGGCGCGAGTGGACAGAATTATGCCACGGCATAAATAGGAATTGTGGTGTGATTGTGGTGTGGCATAATTCTCAATTATTGTGGTGTGGCATAATTGTTAATTATGGTACACCATAAATCAACCAATCAAATCCTCGGATCTCGTGAATTATGCTGCGGCATAAGCTGAATTGTGGTGTGGGGCAAAAGCAGTCAACCAATCAGATAGCCGGTAATTGTTGACTAAAGTGTCATTTATGGAGGACGGAAGTGAGAATTGTGGACGTGATTTGTGTGTTGATGTTATTTTCAAACACGATTGCAGGCCATGTGATCTTTGAGACTTCGCGGGAAATGAAATTGTAAAAAACGCAAACCTCCAAAGATTTTCAGGTAAGTATTTTTAGGGTAGTTTAGAATAGCAGGACTGTGAAGGGCTTGACATCAAGGATCGCGTGCAATGAGAAGGAATAGAGAAAGAACCAAAATTTAGCAACCTACGTGCATTTGTTGACACTTGAGTTTCGCACGTGCGTTTTTTATAATTTCTCTTCCGGCGAAATCTCAAAGATCACATGACCTGCAATCGTGTATTGAAAACAACATCAAACCACAAATCGCGTCCACAATTCTCAATTCCGTCCTCCATAAATGACACTTCCGTCCACAATTCCCGGCTATCTGATTAGTTGACTGCTTTTGCCGAATATACCCACACCACAATTCAGATTTATGCGGCGGCATAATTAGAGATCCGAGGTATTGATTGGTTGATTAATGGTGCACCATAATTGAGAATTACGCCACACCACAATTCAGATTTATGCCGTGGCATAATTCGGAATTCTGTCCACTCTCGCCAGCCATACACGTTAGTCATGTTAATTAGCGTTAATTGCACTGTTGACGGAAGGAAAACGTCCTACCTTGTGCTAAGATTGCAGTGACCACAATGGCCACCCATGCCAATAGAGATTTCATTCTAAAAGAAACCGATAGAAAGGAAAAGGAAAAAGTTATCGTTAGAAAACGCAATGAATACTTCGAAGAGGTCGACGGTTAATAAGCAGTTGTGTTTGTTTTTACCAATTATAATATGTGGTTTTATCAGTTACATACAGATAACAGATCATCTACCACTACATTTTCAGGGGCAAAATATCTGACATCAATATTATGGCATAAAAGAGGTTCCAAAGTCTGTCTATTTGGTTTTTAAGATTGAAAAGTGTGGTAAATACGCGCACGTTCTGTTATTAGGCAGTGTTAGTTGTCAAGGGGAGTTTAGAGCAATCACATCAAGATCGAATATACCTTTTGAATTGAAAATAGTTATAACAGCAACACCAAGAAGAATCAAACCTGAGCGAACGAGGAAGGATTCGGAATTCGTTTGGATTTTTACTTACCTTTGAGTGGAACTGCAAGGGCTTGCCAGAAGAAACGGGGCAAGAAATGCAATTGTTTCCCAAACGAATGCCAGGACGGTAATACCGAAAATATATGAGCGAGCCTTATTTATTTCTTTGTAATACTAGTACTTCCAGAAACGCCTGTTGAATGTTGGCATTGACATTGAAATTTGCGTAATACGAGAGAACCCGTCAAAGGAATTAACATATGTTGGAGATGAAATTTCAAACTTTCATGAAACAGGTGGCTCTAAGTCGTCAATATGTTGACAGAGAATGATGAACTATGGCTTGACGAGCGTTTGAGTTTTGATGGTAGAAAAGGGGAACATTGACCGACTCCACTCACAGGCGATTTTAAACTTTGACATGTGACTATTCATTGTAAACAGTGCCTTGTAGGCCGAATGAGCTGCCTGCTCCACCTGATGTGACCATTTCTCACTATAGTGGAAAAGCATACCAAGATATGCGTCCACAACCTCAAACTCTTCCTGTCCATAATGCCATTTCTCCCTAGCTGCTAAAATACCATTTTTTCTGCACACAATGATTTGAGTTTTATCTAGGTTGACCGAGAGGCCCCACTTATCAGAGTATTCCATCAAGGCGTCGATGAGATCTTGAAGCTCCTTAGGACTATTTGCCGTAAGGATCATGTCATCGGCGAATAGTAGAATATATATATCTCTCAGGACATCACCCGTTTTTGTAAAAGCTTTTCCCAATTCTGCTACAATATCATTGGTGATAACGAACCGCCCTGCTTAAGGCCTGTGTTAAATGGTAATGTTGAGTGTCCGTTTTTAGAGGCACCTCTTAATTCGAGTGCAATCAGAAAATTCATTTTTATCCAATTATTTGCAATCAACAAGCATTTATCATCAATTCTTTAATTTCTTTTCGCCCTTATCGAACCGTTGTAGCCACCAGGCTTGCCATACATTGTATGTGAGTTAAAAGGTAACTCGTGTCAAATTTCACCATATAATGTTTTAGCAGTTTTTGACAAATGACTACGTCACTTTCTCATAAAGCGGTAAGGTTTTCGAATCGAAATGCACATTTTCTAGAAATTGATGATTTTAATCCCGCCCGGACGGCTCGCTTCGATGCAGTTGAAATCGCGCTACGCCGACGACGTTTTCGTTGATGACGTCACAACATGAACATTTTCGCGGTCGCGGTGGTTTACATTCCCGCGAAAAAAACAAAAAATCTCATCCGTTTATTTACAACTGCCATTGACCATTGACATTCCATCCTGTCCTTACACAATATATACACGATAAGAACTGAAGATTATGGAGAAGAAGAAAAGGTTGTTGGGTGGCGTTGTGCTGCGATGTTTTGCGGCAACACCAGCAAAATTGAAGGTGTTGGGGTTTTCCCCTGGCCTGACCCTATCAAAGAACCGGGCCGTCACCATGAAGTTCGAGTTAAGAGGTCACCAGCCGGTGGTTCATCTTCTCCTCCTGATGCTCCGCCGGTACACAACTTCGAGAACCAACTCCAAATTCGTCTGCCGTTGGGGGTCTTCCAGCACATTTGGAAAAAATCTCGAAGTAACGAAGTAAGGGAAGGGACGGCCCCTCCCCCCCCCCCAAGTCCACAGTCCTGAGTCATTTCATCATAAATTTCCTAAGTCCAACCAGGAAATTCCATCGCTGACGTCATAATAATGGTATTCCTAAAACTATTTTTAGACCTCATTTAATATTCATTAGATTTTCCTGAGCGTACGCGAACTACTGCGGATATAGCTTCTTCCTAGAGCGAATAGGCAAATATTTGACGGTCTGACTTGTTCATGTTGTGACGTCATGAGGTCACGTGACTTAGTGCGGGTTTTTCTTCTTCTTCTTCTTTTAAACTACTCTACTTCATTAATGAAGGTTGTGGCAGTTGGACAGTTTGCCCATGCACGGAGGGAAGGGTAAACGTGTTTTAAAAGTCGATGCAATGTCCAAATTAACAATTAACGTGTGGTAAATAGTTCATAATGACGTAAGTGGTGCTGGGGACATCATCGACGATTCTTCTCGTATACTATTCACTCGTTGGTGTGCGTCTTGTGGCCAGCAGCTTGGTTTTGAACTGGTCCACATTTCCGCATTGCTCCGGATCGAATTGGAGTGCATTCCATTCTTTAATGGTTCTTGGGTAAAATGAGTGTTTTACGTAATCTTTGCTGCTTCCTATTGTTAGAAATGCCGAGTTGTGATGTTGTTTGTGGTGTCGTCTAGATGGTGTGAGACGGTTTGTTGTGATGTCGACGGCTCCTGTTTTGATCTTGTATAGCATTGTTAGGCGATGTTCTTGTCTCCTTTGTTCGAGTGATGGCCATCCTAGTTCTTGCAGCATCGATCCTACACTAGACAGGTTTCTGTATCGGTTTGTTGTGTAGCGGGCAGCTCGTCGTTGTACCATTTCGATTTTCTTTATCTCCTTCTTATGGTAGGGACCCCAGATGGTTGGGGCGTACTCGAGTAGGGGGCGGACGAGGGCTTTGTAAGCTGTGGCCTTGAGTTCTGTGGAGTTCAGTTGCACATTTCTGCGGAGGAAGCCTAGAGTTCGGTTTGCCTTGTTAGTGATGGCGTTTATATGTGTTGCCCATGTCAGGTCGGAGGTGATGTTGGCTCCTAGATACTTGGCGCTGCTGACATGCTGGAGTGGGTGGCCGTGGAGGGTATAGTTCGATAGGATCGGCTTTCTCTTCCTGGTGATGGTCATGACTTGACATTTCTGGGGGTGGAACTCCATGTCCCACCTGACTGCCCATTCTCCCAGTAGATCAAGGTCCTTCTGTAAGATTTGGGCGTCAGCTGGGGATGTTATAACCAGGTATACAATGGTATCATCGGCGAAGAGTCGGACAGTGGCTGTTAAATTGTCTGCGATGTCATTGATATACATCAGAACGTCTTCGGCAGTTGGCCAGTCTGACGCGATTAAAACAGCGATTTTATAATAAATCTATTCAAATATAGAAAATTTGAGCTTTACATTTGTGATCAACAATTAAAAACGGACGTATTTCCGCAAAGTTGTAAATCACATCATAGTATCACTTTAAGATTAAATTGTTTATTAATAAATGAAATTTTATTTCTTAATAACAGGATTTTTCCCAATTCTTCTTTCTGGTAGAATCACCCATTTTATAGGTTCCTGCCACCTATCAAGTAGCCGCCAGACTGGTGTAGTTCTTTGAACTCTGGAAACCAGTATTGTCCAATTCCAGCAGTGTACAATTCTTTCAACACCGAACATTGGTGTTCAGCCTACCCCCTATTTGAGGGTTCACTGACTGGTACACCCTCTGCACTGCTACACTTTCAGCGGATCCCCTAAGTGAGTGTTCATGGATAGGGACACCGTCCAACAGTGTTGTGAACACCGAAAATGAGTGTTCATCAATATTATAAATCGGTGTCCCTGAAAATGAACACCACATGTCGGTGTTCAATGAACACCGAGAAGAGGTGCAACCCCTACACCGAAAATCGGTGAGGGGCACTAAGTAACCCTGATTTTCAGTGTTCATTGAACACCCATTTTCAGTGTAACTGTTACACCACTTTTATACTGTGTTGACAGCTAGGATCTCGAATGTGGACAGCGAGGCATTCTGGATTCCTTCTGGGACCAATCCTTCAAATTTGCACTGACATATGCGTGTATAAACGAGAGAACCCTTCAAAAGAATTGATATATATCGTCAGATGAAATGCCACATTTTCATGAAGCAGGTGGTTCTTAAGTTGTCAATATTTCGACAGAGAAACCTGAACCATTGCCAGCTGGGATGCGAGGCATTCTGGAGACTTTCTGAGGTCAATCCTTTGTCCATAATTGCTACAATATATACGTGTACATTTGTAGATTTGTAGAGACCCAGGGGGAGATGTTTAGAGCCCTTTCGATGAATTTTATTCAATACATACCACTAGATGACGCCACCTTTCGTACCACACATGTCCCTGAAATAGTGTAAACTTGGCCCAAAATATAGGCCTGATGTGGATCAAGTTCACCTGGTCATAGAGTGGTGGAAAAATTTTTTTCCGTAAGGCAACCACCATGTGGCCAGGCGAATATGAGATTTAGACCAAATTAAAAAAAAGGATTTTGCGGCTTTTCATTGATCGAATTTGACTTGAAGTGAAACTACAGTAATTCACTGTCGCGCAACTTAAGCCAGACACAGGCTCGCCTCGCAGATTGAAGGTATGTTGCATATTGTGTGGTTGATCGTTTAGGTCATAACTGCCACACCCTACACATGTTAAGGTAAGTAGTGACCCAGAAGTATTAAGGTAGCAGGAAGGGTTGGGCGTTTGTGGTTTCTGAGTCTGAGGGGGTTGGTGTCTGTTGACTGTGCTTTAAGAGAGACTAGGCATGGCGCCAGTCTCTCTTAAAGCACAGTCAACAGGCATTTGGTCTCAGTATTTGGGTAAGTACAGAATCAAGCCAGCTCAGAGAGCAATGATTGAACGATGCTGTGGACAAGTCCAAGGATACTGCATCAGTCACGACCAACTTCTCATCAGAAAGCGTCACCACCAGCATATTCAATGTTCAGTTCCAACCTGTACCAGTCCAATGCACGCCTGTCATGGTCAGCAGTGGTCAGCTTAGCGCGATATGGAACATTCTTCCGAAACTCAAGCGAGGGAAGTCTGCTCATTAGCATATCTCGCGCACTGCTCCTTCTGGTCAAACATCGTAGTTAAATCGTAATGGAAAACGTCTGGCTTCTCGCCAGACTAATAAATGAAGAACTAATAGGTAAATCACTTCTACCTGCGCGAGACTGCTGTGATAAAATTATCATTGCAGAGACTCCGGTGACGTACACATATATTTTTTACAATCAAAAATGCCCTCAAAAGACGACATGGAATGATTATTTTATTGATATTTCCTACTATATACCTTCCAATTATCACTTTATACAAATAGATCGGCGTTAGGTCGCATGCTTTTCTTTCCTGGTGACACTATAAAGCAAAATAGTTGCAACCCCGTAAATGCGCTATAAGTCCAATGATAAGTGACGGTGACCCGTTATAAATGTTTTGCCAGCTTCGATTTGGGCCCTTGCGTCAAGCAAAGCATTTAGGCCACTTTAAACAGATGTATTCGATACGGAAGAATGTTTCCGCCGCGATGCTAAAGTGTGTCTGATCAAGGACTCACAACGAAAAAAAATAAAAAACGTACCTCATACTTACTGACTACTGATCGTGATAAGACCACGACATTGGGCCAATTCTGGGAGTCGATATTGGCCAAATAACGTTTTGCTAATCGGCCCGATATCGGGCTGAATGGACCAAGAATAGGATAGCACTGGAGGTTATGAAAGCCGCTCTAGAATTCTGTTCAACATTATTTCATCTAGATGATTGTTACCAACCGATTGGAGGTACCGTCCCTTCCTCCCACCAAGTTTAGTGAGCCTAAGAGATATTAAGTGAAGGGTACCCCATCCAGGGTAGTTAAAAAAGCCCAAAGTCGTCCCACAAGTCGTCCTTCGTGAAGTGGCCGGTAGTGTTCCAAATAAGGCTCCATTTGTGGCTGGAGTCAAACGTGCGCAATAAACAATCCTTTACAATACAGAAAAATCAATTTCCCAACGGACGCCAGGTGGGTAATACTAGTACTGCCAGAATCGCCCTTCGAGTGTTGCTTTGAAAACGATCAGTTCTCGAATAATAGTTTAGATTTAACACTTATATTTCGCGTGATCGATACAATAGCACCGGTTTACAATTCAGTTATGTTGTGAAGGTCACTTTTCATGAAACGTGTGATCAGAAAAATATTCAAATGAGAAACCAGACTTTACATTTCAATATTGTTAGCTAAACATGTTTTTGTTCGTGAGCCCTCACATCCTAAGATCAGTTTTTTTACTCCTATACGTCATATCGACAGGCGGAGTATATTGAAAACCACTGGTGCCTCGATGGCGCTCCCATTAGAGTTGTCCTCTAAAGAGAACAGTTCTAAAATTCCAAAATCCCAGGCCAGGGTATATATCATAACAGTAAGTCATGTAATATGTCATGTCAACATGATATAAGCATATGCGTGATTACATGTCACTATGGTTTAAGTAAGGTGATGTCGTCATTTTCAGTGCTGTTTATGGTTATAAATGACCAGAGGTATGCCAACAAAATGTAAGGTAGAATGGGGTATTTGTAGCCCCGGTTTATTTGTAGCCCCAGCATTGGGATATCAATCAATATCATAGGCAGGGGCTAAAATATTCCATTCTACCCTGTATCAACTGAATTGCAATGGAAAAATGTAGTCTGCCTGCAGTTTTGCAAAATGGATATGCCAGTTCTGTTGGCCATTGGCTGTGAAGTAATTTTTCAGGAGTTATCCGACATGACAATTTTGATTGCTGCCCTTGTTAATGGGGATGAATCAGTTGCGGATATGTATAGCGAATTATTCGGATGTTTCTATACACCAAGAATTGGGAGAGATGTTGTCCAATTTCTGGTCCAGAAGCCGAGGTTTTTTTACGGTTTTTTTACGGCCGGTACGAAAGCCCAGTAGGTTCATTCGAACTCAAAATGCAATATCCAAAACTCGACGTGGCAGGTTTGATGCTTGCTTCGTGAATGCATCGACTGTATGTGCGGTTAACGTCAAAAAAAACCTCGGCTTCTGGACCAGAAATTGGACAACATCTTTCCCAATTCTTGGTGTATAGAATCATCCAAATAATCCGCTATACATATCCGCAACTGATTCATCCCCACTGAAAAGAGCAGCAAAGGCTGCCTCATTAGCCTGTATCTCTTCTAAGGTGATAACCTGTGAGGTCATACCTCACAGACATGGTGTTGGGTGAAGATTGGAACAGTTCCAGAATAGTTCAGACCTTTAGAATTGTTGAACAATACCGATAGATCAGGACAGTTCCAACAATACAAACGAGGGGAATGTTCTGTCACTGTTCCACAATAATACAGATCATAGAGACATAATGGTTATTGAAAAAAAAAAAAATCTCATTTTGACCAGCGTGGAGTTGCCTATTAACCTAAAATTACTACATGACAGAACGACCATGGTCATAGTAAATTATAAACTGACACACCTTCATCAAAGGGGGATTATTTTACCTATTACAAAATTAAATCATGCCCATTTAACTGATCACCCTGCCTGTCAAATTAAATGATGTAACCTGGCCTGGCGCTTTCGGAATTTTAGAATGGTAGTTGATAAAGCTTGGAATCGGTGAAACCTTGGAACTAGTGATAAACCTTGGAATAGTCAGTACTAAACCGTGGAATCACTGTGCAAGTACCGCGTGAAATCGGGTGCGTTCCTTCCACGATTTATACCCTTCCAACTACCAATCTCGTCACAGCTGACTTTATTGATAGCAATTTGCCAGTAGTTCCAGAAACCACCTTTTTGTGGAGGATGACGTCATCACGGAATGCATTTGAATGCATTTGAAATTCGTTGTTGTCGTTAAAATATAAACTTATATTCATGACGGGCCGCAATTGCAAATATCTAATGATTTCTTTTCAATGAAAGCAAAAAAAAGGTTTTGTGATTGTTTTTTATTCTATATACTAAAATAAAACGTTTTTATTAGAAGAATCATTTTGTATATATAATGCTCTGATTAAGCTTGGTAGACAGGACAAACATGCACACGGGAATCACTAAAAAATGTGTCCGCTAAGAACTGGTGACATCACGAAAAGATATCTACATCCCTCGATGTGTACATGAAGATCGCTCACAGCGAAGGAATTTGTTCACATTTTTCATCTCCAAACCCGGCTAAAACCTTCGGTAATAAACCTTCATCTACGTTTCTTGTCATCTTTAAGATGATGTACGGACAAGTGCCAGCCGGTACTGCATGATGTAGTCAATCTTCTCTGTATCACCCTGTATGATCACACCGCTCCGTAGTTCAAATAGGCCCCGTGTGGTGGTGTAGTAAGCAGAGCGCTGATTGGTCCATATTATGGGTGTGTGGTGGGCGTGTCGTGACGTGCATGCCCATATTTGGGAGATCAGTAATGTACACTGGAGGCGAGGTCTGACTGGGTTGTTCTAAAATATAGATTGTTGAATCGGATATGCGACTGATTTCTAAACTACCGTCAATTTCCGATCTGATCATGTAAAAATAATCTCCAAATATAAATTCATAACCACCTTAGGTTCCAATCGCATTATTTCATGTTTTTATGCATTTTTAGGACTGATTCCAAGGTTTATCACTGGTTCCAAGGTTTCACTGATTCAAAGCTTTATCAACTACCTTTAAGAACTGTTCTCTTCAGAGGACAACTCTAATAAGGCTTTAACACAGATTTTGTTGGAGTTGATGAGTTTGACATTAGCTGAATGGTCTGAACTTTGCGATTAGAGATAGGCGTTCGCGTTGGCGTATCGGGGATTTGCGAAAACTCCCTATTGTCGATATGAGGTACAAATAGACCATTTTGTGCACATGGTATCGGGTATGGCAAGCCAAAGCGGAATTTATTCAAGACTTTAGAATTACCATTCAAGAAGTTAAATATAAGTTCAAAAAGGAAATATATGTTCAAGACTAAAATATGTTCAACCTTGAATCAAATGTTTTCAACCTTGAATAAAATATGTTCAACCTTGAATAAAATATGTTCAACCTTGAATAAAATATGTTCAACCTTGAATAAAATATGTCCAACCTTGAACAAAATATATTCAACCTTGAACAAAATATATTCAAGACTCACGTGACCATATTCAAGACGCACGTGACCACAAAATTGATGACGTAGAGCGTAGAATCTGTGGTACTTCTGATGCGTTCTGTTTCACGACATGATTGATTGCCTGTATAGCCTAAACACTCAAACATGTCAAAAGACAACGAGAATCCGATACAGTGGTGTCGGCCTTAAGAATGAAAGGTGAGAGGCATTGCGCATTTTGAACCTATAATTTGCCTGATATGTCTGTGAAACATGTATCGACTCTGACATTCACTCGGCATCCATGTCATGATGTGTAGGATTACAGTACATGTCGGGTGTAGGCGGCTAGGTACGTGTACAACCATGTGTCAAAACCTCGTGCGAACAATTCGAGCTCCGAAACGCAACACAAGTACCATGGGTTCGGGAAAGTCCGGACGCGGGTTCGGGAAAGTCGGTAAAGCATCAAAACATGAGCAACTACGTCATCAATTTTGTGGTCACGTGCGTCTTGAATATGGTCACGTGAGTCTTGAATATATTTTGTTCAAGGTTGAATATATTTTGTTCAAGGTTGAACATATTTTATTCAAGGTTGAAAACATTTGATTCAAGGTTGAACATATTTTAGTCTTGAACATATATTTCCTTCTTGAACTTATATTTAACTTCTTGAATGGTAATTCTAAAGTCTTGAATAAATTCCGCTTTGGCTTGCCATAATCGGGCCCCATCTCTACGGCCGAGTTCGGGCGCGCAGAGTCGGACCGGACCCGCGGATCGGTACGAAAGCCCAGTAGGTTCATACGAAACTCGACGTGGCACGTTGGATGCTTTCTAATTTGAAAATATTATTTTACTATTTAGGTTAAACGATGAGGTTTGAATAATGAATGTTTCTTTTTCAGTTAGCCTTCTGGGCTATTGTATCCCCGATTTACCTCTCATGACGTCATTTTTAACCTAATTTACCATGCGGATTCGCCCCTCAAAAACTAACTTGATCAGTGCTTATCAGTGCCTTGGCGTATATCCAAATAAATACCACACCACAAATACTGATGGCTTATATCGATCACGGACATCCACATAGCAGCACTATTCGTAGCGGAATAAAATAACGGTTTTATGTTTTTCAAATCGCTTTTGATAAAAATCATTAGGTAATCATTGTGTCCTACTTTCAGGCTTCATACATTTTTGAGTTACCCGAACCAAAGGACCTTCTAGTGTGAAAGCTTTAGTAACGCTACAACACTACGTCAATGGCGCGCAAAAATAGATGTCAACAAGCTGGGGGAGTTTCTAAAGAAGGATGATTTCAGGAAAGACTTTGAAACAGATAGAGACGGCATTGGATTTGTTCCCTAGAAGCTGGACATACCATCCAATTTTTTTCCTTGTCTCATCGCTTCCCTGATGTCTTCCTCATTTCCTATGATGAGCAAAGCTTGGTTGATGGAGTTAGTTTTAGTGAGGTCTTGCTCGACGGTGATCGAGATTATGAGAAGTATGTCTTGGAGGTGTACTGCAGCTCTAAAGAAGCGTGCCTGAAGCACTGCGCTTTCTATTACCAGAGCATGATTGAGAATCAGAAATATAAGAATGCGTTTTGTGAAACAGTATATCCATTATGTGTGGATGAAGGCTTTATTGGTGAAACACTAGAGAAGAATTTCGGTGTAGTACGGTATTTGTCACAGATAGAAAATAATGCTTCTCGTTGTTTCTCCTATCTGCTCAACAAGAGTCTTCCAATGTCAGCTCACGTGTACAATCATATAACCTTAAGGTTTTCAAGCTTCTAAAGAATGCTATGTGTTGGCTTTTTGGCCAGCCGTAAACGGTTTATTGTAACCGCGAGATACGGAATGCGAAATCGCAAGATGCCAACCTAGGTGGGAGTATCAGCCGCCACAGAATGTATTGCAATTATGGAACATTAAAAGGCAAACATTCATGAGACCGAGGCTGTAGTACGGAGCTATCCTTATTTTGATTTACACTTCGATGCGGGATTTATTTGTCATTCATTGTATTGTCACAAACCAAATCCGTTCTCGCCGATTTTTTTCCGTTGACATTTCAGTGAGATTCCATACCTTCCGTGAAGCTAGTCTTTGATGTGTTATGATTTGCTCGGGTACGACGTGGCATTACTAGTATAATCAGAAAAAGCTAAACACGTTGATTGACAAACCATTGGAAATCCCCACGAGTGTGGCTTTATAAACGACTTTCGGCCAACGTGCATACGATAAAGTAAAAATAACTCCACTAAGTCATGCCCATCACCGTATGTTATCAAGCTCTTGCACCAGCTCGTATACTGCATGCCGTGCCCCCTCGCGGTAGACGGGGAAAGGAAAGAAATTAATTAATCCACTATTTTGACCTTTTCAAAATAGTTCTTCAAAGTAAAAACGTCTCAGGGCAGAAGAGCCGGGGCGCCTGTATAGTACCCCCAGGTATATGGTCTGGCTTAACCCGCCGGCCATGAGGGAATTCCTTTATGGCCCAGTGGTTGGCGCGTTGGCCCCAGAGTGGAAGTTAAGCAACGTTGAGCGCGGTCAACCTTTGGATCGGTGACCGGCGCGTACAATACATCTGGCAGACCTTCCCACGCGATGCGAGCTCTGGATTTGTAGTTCGGTACTGAGACGCATGAAGCGCTAAGTAGGATCGAGGACGATCCATCTCTGTCCGAAGGGGGGAATGATGTATAGTACCCCCAGGTATATGGCACGGCTTAACCCGCCGGCCATGAGGGAATTCCTTTATGGCCCAGTGGTTGGCGCGTTGGCCCCAGAGTGGAAGTTAAGCACCGTTGAGCGCGGTCAACCTTTGGATCGGTGACCGGCGCGTACAATACATCTGGCAGACCTTCCCACGCGATGCGAGCTCTGGATTTGTAGTTCGGTACTGAGACGCATGAAGCGCTAAGTAGGATCGAGGACGATCCATCTCTGTCCGAAGGGGGAATGATTATAGTACCCCCAGGTATATGGCACGGCTTAACCCGCCGGCCATGAGGGAATTCCTTTATGGCCCAGTGGTTGGCGCGTTGGCCCCAGAGTGGAAGTTAAGCAACGTTGAGCGCGGTCAACCTTTGGATCGGTGACCGGCGCGTACAATACAGCGCCCCCTCATCAGATTCAGGAGGATGAATTAATACAACTGCTACGAGCTGAGATTATCGCTAAATTCCCTGAAAGTCAGTCGTGTGTTTGGACATAGTTGCATGTAGCCTTTGTATTGTCTTCGGCCCCACTTCCATTGAATAGTGAAGTTCACGGCAGTATCGGAAGTGGGGATTGTCACGGTCCAGTGAAGTAGAAACAGTTGGGGCAGAAAATAATGATTACTCATTTCGCGATTTCTTATCTCGCGGTATTTAAAATGCCGCCGTAAAGTGTTTATTTTCGGTAATGTAAGACAAAAAAGATTTTTGGCGGATCTGACAAGAACTTGTTATTAATTGAAGTAGCTGTATGGGAATAAAAGGAAATCATCGAATTTTGGTCAATTCATGAATCCGGATAGAAATCGTAATTTATATATATATGTTTATTTCGTACTGTAGTACAGAGAATTACAAAGATAGTGCAGATAACAATCACGTGCAAGGTGCGAGTGCAAGATACAAAATCATAATACACACCCGAGACATAAGTACATAGAGATTTTTTAACCGGCGGAACACAAGTTCTATATCAGAGGACAATTAACCCGTACATAAAAATACTAACAGTGCCTTAATTTCTTCTGTATTCAGAAAGTTCCAGCCTTCTTCACGCATAACCATTAATTCCCTAATCTGAGAAGCCACCATGTTTTGCCCGTTTCTATTATTTTCCCTGTTTAAATCCCTCAACATTGTCCTCAGATCTGGAACCTGATATCTACTCCAATTATGATTGTTAGAAATAGAGGTAAAACTTTTCCCTATTGGCGACTTTAACCCCGAGGTGATTAACTGAACACTGACCCTAACGAACTTATTCTCTGAAACCCTGAATCCTTGTATAAACGTGACAAACCTTTTCTCGAGTTGTGACTTTATACAACAACCCTGCACAATATCTGGCAAGAGTACATTATGAGTACGGTATGGTAAAAATAATAATTGTCGGATACATTTCCGTCATGCAATATACAGTTCTTCCAAACACACCTGAGACAATTCCAATAATTGGTACCCATACAATGGCATACAATAACATTTAAATAAACTGTAGCATGTCTGAAAATTTGCAAATCTAAATTGAGCTAGAAGTAGGTTAGTCCGCCTCTACAAATCGTTGACCATACACTGTACCCGTCTCATTCTTACATCACCCCCCAACAAAATGCCCAAATGAATTTCCTCCCTCGACAGGCGTACCATATTCCCTTGAAAAATTATCCCATCAGGTGGATCGTCACAACCAAATACTAAAAACCGGCTTTTTGTAGCATTAAAAACAATTTTGTACTGAAGAGAAAACTCGCTTGCAAAACCCAGCATCTTTCTCAATCCAAAGAATGACGGAGCTAACAGGATTAAGTCATCGGCATACGCAAATACACCACAAAATATGCTACCTACATAACAACCCACACCCGACCGAGACGAATAATTTCACGAAATGGCGGACACTATCAAACGCACGACTAGCATCAAGCATCATACAATATACATGAGTTTTACTACTGTTGTAGTATTCTATTACTTCGTTTACAACAGTGCTACAGGTAGCAGTGGAAAGTTCAGCTTTGAAACCGAATTGAGCATCAGCGGTATTTAACACAGCATCATATTTCTTCAAAAAAACGTTGTCTAAAATTTTACCAATGATAATGCTAAGTGATATTCCTCTATAATTGTCAGATGAACTCAAGGATTTACGATTATTCTTCGGAATAGGTACCACCCTCGTCTTAGAAAAACTAGTAGGACAATATCCATGTGAGTCCATAGAATAAAATGATCTGACTGAATGTTAGGGTAACTATCCTTCTTCCCCCTCTTAAGTTTCCTAATACCCAGGCTAACATCTTCTGCGCTAACCCGATGATTTTTATTACATCGTCCCTCACAGCACTTTAACAGGATGTTTTCACTCATCGACTCCTTTAAATTGTTCATATCAACATTATCATAAGGCACGATATTATACAACCTTTTGAATTTATCAGCAAACACTTCACAAATAGCCTCCTTACCCTCGACACCATCCATTGAACTCGGCATTACACCACCCGAACCTTTGATCTTTTTGACATGTTTCCAAAACTCTTTATTATTTTTACGCCTAGCCAATTTTTCAGCAGCAACTCTATCTTTTGACCCGTCTCACGGCCAAGTGATACACAGATCTGGAGTGCCGGCGAATATTCGCAACAACGCCATTTCTAGGCCTACCATTGTCCTTCCAAATTTCATGCCAAAGAAGCGCTTGACGTTTTTTCTCATTTGCATCATCTTCCCAACCTGCTCTACCATTACCATGCACATTCCCCTGGTTACAAGAAGGTATTGTCACCAAACTAGCCGCCTCGCATGCAGATACAATATCATCATGAAATTTTTCAATTTCTCTAGAATGATTTATACACAAGTAATCTTGACACCTGGAATCTAATTCTGGGATCTCTATAGCATCTAACTTCTCAGATAGTGGTTGCTTGTACCCATCTAGTTGCTCCGGGTTGGTTTTATCCCATAACTGCTTTCTTTTGGAACGTTCCATGTGTCTGCCATCCCTGTACACCTGGTTATCATCATTGACTTTAACAGCCATAGATAAACTAGAATGATCAGATGGATTGTCTGCTCTGTGAAGTGCACTATATCGCTCAATCTTTCTGAATACAATTTCCGAAACAATAAAATGATCAAGTAGTGATCTTTCGCCCGTTATTTTACTCTCAAATGTATATTCCACATCACAGGTATTGTGAAGTTTGCCACATACCAGACTCTCCCTTTCAATAAAATCCAGTAAGGATCGAGTATGTGCAGAGTCAGCTCTGCTAAAGTCAGTATTTCAGTCCCCTCTAATAATTATATCAGTTGCCTGATTACTTTCAAGAATAGCTGAGATTTCTTGCAGTACCCCATTAAAAACTCCAATATTCTGCTGACCACTGTCGGTCGGCATATAAACATCTACCAAAAGAATTTCACTCTGAAGACTCAAGCTTTTGACCTGAGCCGCACAACACTCGTTTGGATTCCCACTGGACAGGTTTGACAACAGCGCCTGAACTCACGTTCCAGGCGATTGCGACACCCCCATGTGGTCTGCCAACCAACAAGTATTCCTTGTCCATGCCAGAAACACCATGGATGTCCATGTTATGTCCTAAGTCCGTGCTCAGTTTATTAAGCTGCTCAACATATTGCTAGTGTTCTTGTATAAATAAAAAGTCACTATTTGCGGTCAAGTCACTCATGTACTCCTTTCTACCAGGCCAAAGTCCGTTACTATTGTATATGTTGTGATATTTAATTTGATTAATTTAAAAATACTCGATATTTGGAGAAAAAAAAAGTTTTTGTTTGCATCGACCGACACTGGGTAAAAACTTTTGCACCAATTACGTCATCCGCTGGTATAGTCTGATGCTTTACAAGGTTGCTTTAATTTCTGTCGACAGAGGGAAATTTTATTAACATCATGATACCAAGAACTCGATATCGTTAAAATTTCGTTAGTTCCCATCCACAATTAATGGGAAACGAGACATAGCCATTTTTCCATTTCGATGTTGGGTTGAATTTGCTGCTACACAGATGGGTTTCCCAAGTCAGTTACCCACCAATATCAATACCATGTCATCGACATTGAATTCAACATTGTCCATTACTAATGGTGTAATGTTTTATTATGGTGAATTGGTAGAGACGTTTGATAAACTATACTGCATTAAACAATTTTCATTAACGAAATGAACCTATTAGTACAAATAATAACACCAAGCATTACCAGGGTAACGCGGCTGCTAAATATAATATTGCTGGTCATCAATATCAGACGAATTTACATTGTATTGATTCCTATTTGCAACCAGTCTTTATCCATATTGTCAAAATGCCATCCGTCATTCTATTGTTATCTAGGTAGAGACATTCACACCTGATGGCCAAATCGACATGGGGAAATTTATTATTCCAGCATCTACATTGAACATCTGTAGCCGATGAAATGTTTTTCACCAAATTCTGATTTAGACTGATGAATTCAACTGAACAGTCAGTGTACATCTGATCGATTTCTCAGTTGTCAATGTTTGTTTAAAAAAGTTTTTTACATTCCATCAACGAAAAGAAGTACAAACAACAACTGACATTCTATCAACAAAAAGGAATGAAGACCGCTGACATTCATTCAACGAAAAGGAGTGAAGACAGCTGACATTCAATCAATGTTATAATAAGGAGTGAAGACAGCTGACATTCAATCAATGTTATAATAAGGAGTGAAGACAGCTGACATTCCATCAACTATATGATAACGAGTGAAAACAACTGACATTCAATCAACGTTAACAGGATTAAGAACAACCGACATTCCATCAACACATTGGAGTAAAGACGACTGACATTCCATCAAATATGTACATACATTGTACATTCCATCAACTGATATGAATAAAGGCAACTGAAGCTTCGTTAGTGGGAAATACTAGTGTGATGTTTTGTGCGAAAGCCAAGAGAATGGTTTGGAATGTTTTCCTATTCTTACTACCTTTACTTCATGATACGAGTGCAGCACAGTGGTATAACGTCTTCAAAAACCAAGAATTTTATGGAACTACTATTTTTTCGATCATTAGTCTTTGCCTGCCAGAGTGCCTCAGTAGATGCGACCATAATGATCAATGTGTGGCGGCCATGTATGGTAAACTCACAGCGAAGTGTACGGGATTGTCTGCCGAGGGAGAGCTAATGAATGGAAAGATCAACGGAGATGTAGATACTTGCGTGAAATGTAAGTAGAGCTCTTGCTTTTTGTAGACATGGTAGAGGTCTTTGTCGCTGGACCTCTGAGAGTAATCTCATACATAAGGTCACTCTCCAAAGCAGCGATAATATTCAAGTATATTCCATATTGCACGTGTATTGCATGTTAATGTACCCAAATGTGCGCGGCAAGAACGCTCGAACAAAATGCTCTAAATGTGGTGATTTACTAATATGACTAAAGATCTTCGAGCCTATGGCAAGCGGAGTGTCCAGTTATTAAATAAACCTAGATTTATTCAAAAAAACCTGGTTTTTTACTTAATAAACTAAGTTTATTTGGAAAAAATATAGGTTTTTTTAAAACAACCTTGTTTATTAGCTAATAAACCGAGTTTCTTTAATAAAACCAAGTTTTTTTACTTTCTTTCCTAATAAAGTAGGTTTTTTAACAGAAACTAACATTTTAAGCTAAAAAACCTGGTTTATTACCTAAAAAACTTGGTTTTTTACCACATAATCGTATAAAATGTAAGTTTCTGTACAGAAATGTCCATTTATTCAATAAAACAAGGTTTATTACCAAAACAACCTAGTTTATTTAAAAAAACTAAGTTTATTACTAATAAACCTAGTTTTTTAAAAAAAACCCTGGTTTATTAGAAAACTTACATTTTTAAACCTCGATCCTACCTACATTGAGTTATCTGGGATGAGGTTAGGGCCTCACTAACTAGTTTACAGAGTGCAGTGCAGTGCAGCATTAGTACCACGTGGTGCCGAGGTTGCCCATCCTCGTCCCGATAACATCGCAGATTTGTGTACATGGGGCGAGGTAGAAAATACAAGTTTCTCGATAGAAAGTAGGTTTTTGCACGCCGTTTGTCCAGTTATTCAAAACAACCTACATTTTTACAATAAAACCAGGCTTTATTGCAAAAAACTAAGTTGTTTTGTATAAAACCAAGTTTTTTACGTAAAAAGGTAGGTTTATGGGCCATTTGTCCAGTTATTGTTAATAAACCAAGATTCTTTGCTATAAAACTAAGTTTATTACCACTGGATGAAAAACTTATATTTTAGGGAATAAAACCAAGTTTATTTGTTAAACTTGACATTTGTGGATAGAAACAAGGTTTATTAGGTAAAAAAACTTGGTTTTATTAAAGAAACTCGGTTTATTAGCTAATAAACAAGGTTGTTTTAAAAAAACCTATATTTTTTCCAAATAAACTTAGTTTATTAGGTAAAAAACCAGGTTTTTTGAATAAATCTAGGTTTTTTTAATTACTGGACACTCCGCTTGCCATACGGGCCTGCTGTGATGTTACCCTGTTTAAAGGCATAGCACACGGCAGTGACCTCTTGTGGTGCACTTTATTCCCGAAGACCAAACAACATGCCAAAGGTGATGTAGGAATTTGCTTCTTATTTCAAGAACAGATCTCGAAAACTGAGGGAGTTATGAAATGTTCAAAGTTCTAACTGAAAAACGAGTCAACGGATGAGATCCTGATTAGATTAAGCGATGTCATACCGCGTACCCTGCTTTGATGAGTTTTTTCATATTCGATTATCTTTTGAAGTTCTCATTAGAACACAATGAAACTTATGTCTATTATTCATCTTACAATTATTATCAAATTGTTAAAATTTCGTTGATCAAGTTCTACCAATTATCAAGGTAATTGTTATGTAGCCAGATGCTTACCATGTTACAAAATCCCAATGTGTTGAGTATCAGGGGAATTTTTTTCCAGAATTGGTGCGTCATTAAGTTTCAAATGAAAATCCGAAGTTCTTATTTAAAATTTTTTTATCAAGTTCGACAGTATAACAGCATTTCTTTATAATCCCTGCGACAATGCAACGTGAAAATGCCATGATGTCATCAAGTTATACAGTTTCGGATATGCGAGACTTCTTAATAATTGTATTCTCTACACATACGGTAAATATCAATATGGTATGTGAAGTACAGAGCGAATCTTTCAAGAATCAACTATCTCACTAGATAACATGTTTTGACATCATATCATATCATTATCTAGCAGCCCCACTTTTTAATGAGCCCTGCTGAATCTCTAACTTTGACCGCTCATAACTTTTTCAATTTTTGAGATATTTTCATGAAATAAGAAGGATATCACCCATTGTCATTTTAAATGAAAAATAAAAACCAGACCACACCAGATAACATTTGCACCCGTTTCATGGCAGACCTAACCTAGACCGGTCCGAATCGATCTAGATTGGTTAGGTCCCGTGTAAACGGCTCCATTGTGCTGCCAATTTTAGCACGTAGGGACGGGCGAGCTTTAATGGTTGATATTTTTATTTCTTAATTCTAAAACGTTCCCTTCATCTTTATGGTTCATTCTGCTCTCCTGAGCATATAACTACGATAACGGGACTATTGAAAAAATATCTACGTATTCTTCGTGTACTCTGTACATTGATTCATGTACATGAATTATCATTTCATTACGGAAATGATATCCTAATCAGTCACATCATCAGCGCATGAATTCAGATTCAAAAGGGAATTATTGCAATCGAACTTTAACGCACAGACATGACAGGGGATTATACCATATACATATAGTGATGACACGTAATTTTCCTCAGATGACCAATGGATAACTGCCTTCATCGGGCAGGCGGGAATTGGCAAGAAGGTTTACACAGAATGGGTTGGAGCGTCTTTCACGTCTGTTGACAGCAAGTATGAGCCGTCGTGCAACTGCCACTACAAGAGTGAATTGGTCGAGAAATGGCCCACGTCAGGGATACAGAAGGTAAAAACAAACCAAGCAGCAACGTAGAATCAAGAATAAAAAACCGATAACCTAGTTGATGTCGTAGTGTTCCCATTAATTCGTAGGGAACACATTTTAGGTACATGTATTTTTAAATTTGTAGGAGCTGTTGTGTTTAAAGCACTCTAAGGTGTTCAAGTGCAGCTGAGCCTTTCCAAGGCAAGGCAAGCTGATGAGAAAATGGGGGAAGATACTATCACAAGACTCTCAGGGGTGTATTATAGCGAGGTTTTTCGTCCTATGCCCCTCGCTTGCTGCGCTCCTGAATCTGTTACTTTCCCTACAGGTTAAAATGTCCGTGATATCATCCAATGCTGAGGTTGCATACATGAGCTTTAATGGAAAGGACACCGACAAAATGTCATGGTTTTCGGCCCAACATCTTCTGAACTCATCCTGGACAGATCTGAAGGGAGGACCCCATAACATCTTCAGTATAAAGGGCGAGTAAGTTTATGAAAACAATATTGTAAAGGCCACGGTCATTATATATCAATGTTTGTAATTGAAAATACGTTCAGCCTCATTTTGATCGCAGTGGTCCTTGGTGTCACTGGGGTAGACCTCCGATTATGTAAAAGAAACAGTTTGGTTTGGGACTGCATTTTTGGTCAGCAGTCCTCGTGATTGGATAATCACGGACCACCAGCTTGGTGCTAATTCCTCATTTCAGAGTTAGGCTGATGACATTGAGAGTCTTTCAATAAAGAGACAGCCAACTTGGGAACGTGTGGTTTCAACATCAAAGCCACCGCCCGTTTCGAAAGGCTTGTGGAAACAGTTTGGTTTGGGACTGCATTTTTGGTCAGCAGTCCTCGTGATTGGATAATCACGGACCACCAGCTTGGTGCTAATTCCTCATTTCAGAGTTAGGCTGATGACATTGAGAGTCTTTCAATAAAGAGACAGCCAACTTGGGAACGTGTGGTTTCAACATCAAAGCCACCGCCCGTTTCGAAAGGCTTGTGGTATTCGACTCGATGACTCGACGACGCGATGGCTCGATGACGCGATCGTTCCTATGGATTTTGCTAAAATACGGAATCCAATGATCCTGGTCTCCGGGCTACCGCTCCAATAGCCGAGGTTTTAGCTCGTCCTTCCCATACCCAGCTACGGTATGTGGAAGGATGTGCCCCCCCCCCCCCAGCCATGGCCACTGAAGATTGGTCCCCGCGGTTGATTTTGATATTTAAAGGACTCGCGGAAGTTTCATATACTTCAAAAATTAAATAGTAAATCATTTACCATTTGAAGTTGTTAACGATACGTTTACCAATAAGTAGTTAACATAACTATTTTCATAGTTAGAGTTACTACTTGAAATCCAAACAGCAAGAATACTTTTTTACCATTTCAAGTAGTAAAATCAGCCAACCAATCAGAATCACTGATTTTGTGAATTAACCACTTGAAGTAGTAAGCTTCGACCAATCAGAATGCGCCCCCAGACAGCAGACGTCCAGCGTCGATCGCCGCCATTTTTAACCCGCTTCAAAAGCCAAACTTCGTTTTCGCTGATCTTTGAAATGGACGTCGAGGAAACGTTGGCCTCATGGGGGATGGGAGAACTGGTTAAAGTGTTCAAGGGTAAGATATAGCTTTTGTAGATATTCTTTTTTTCATGTTTCCGACAGCACAAAAGACATTTTTTTGACAATTTTGTGAGGCATAAGGCAAAAAAGAAAACGCGCACCATTCGAAACCTGTTTTTAGTTCTCTTTTTCCTTCAGTTCTCACGACGCATGGGATAAGAAGACATTATTCATTAGTGTTGGTACAAGTGATTTTGCCCAAAAAGCATGCGCATTCAAAAAACAAAATATGCAAGGTTACGGTACATGACCATGACGACGTGCAGAAATTGCACTGGCCAGTGCATACCCTATGGCTATGTACTGGTAATCATGGTAAACATGAACAACATCATTATTCATTGGCAGTTCATTTTACTCCGAGCTTTTCCTGAAACATATAGCCATGATGATTAGGCCTACCATGTACCATGACCAATAACAGCACTAGATCATGTAGATGTCAACAAGTTCACATGAACCGTATAATCCCGCATGGCGCATGTGGGGCATGCGTCTAAACCAAAGCCCCAAAATCACTTGTTTTGGTCTATTTCACTTGTGTTTCCCCCGTCTCCCAGTCCATAATACATTTACAGTTTACAATCCCCGATCATGGCCCAACAAAAGGTCATCGGTTGACTAAAGGAACACAACTGTTCAATGGATTTATAGTTGAATGCGATCAAACTACGTCTTTTCAATCGTGGATTGTAAATTTAACCCCATGGGCCTAGGGAAGGCCCTATAACAATACTTTCGACACAGTTATTATCTCCGCTGCCTCCACCATGTTACACACAGTGCTCACTGCTGATTCTAAAATGCGCCACCTAGTCAAAACAGGACATATGTTCTTCTAGGAATAGATCTCTTTCCAATATTTCGTCATTCCACTATCGTCATCACCTCATCATACTTTCATTGACATTACAGGCACACATCCACAGAGCACTCTTCAAATCATCTACACAGTGGTTATCCAACTAGGATTATAAAGGTAATTTCTTAGCCCCGCACAGTGGGTTTCAGTCTTGATAAAGGGGCACTATTGCTAGCAGCTAGGTAGGCAAGATAAAGTTAGATGAAGTAGCCGATAGGGGTCTCTCACCCCTCAAAGTCCGTCACAACTATTCAAGCTTGTACAAGGAATACATGCAGCGCTGACTCTAACAAGACCCAATGGGAATGTCGCACAGTCATCTGTCAAAAACAAGACCTATGTTGTAGTATGATCTCTTGCCAATATTTAATAATTGCACTATCGTCATCACCTCATCATTCTTCATTGACATTACAGGCACACATTGACATAGACCACTGTTGCAATCAACGACACAGTCGCTATCCAAGTAGCATTATAGAGGTAATTATCATTATCATTCATACCTCATTAGCATGTGAACCAATCGCGTCGCGTCCTTTGCGATCACGGCAAAGCCTCATGGAATAATGTCTTTCACCGTTGAATAATTTTTCATATTCCATGCCTACAACTTCAATTTCTTCATATTCCATGGCTAGAAGTTCAATACTAATATAATATCCAAGATAAAGTTACAAGAAGTAGTCAATAGGGGTCTCTCACCTCTCACTGTATGTCCACACTATTCACGCTTGTATGAGGAATACATTCAATGCTGAATCTAACAACACCCAGTGCCCTTACTCTGTATATTAGTCACTGGAAGATGGCCCATTTCACTCCTTGCTTCTACTTCACCTATAGTCTCATTGCAAACGCCTCAGTTCTATGATATCACATTCACTTTCAGCTGTCATGCAACGCAACAACTGTGCTATCTGCCATCGCACATCAACGAAGAAGTGCAGCCGCCCACATTCCACCTCACGTCTGTCCGACCAGCTGCAATCCTCGAGGACGCCCCACTGTACCACGATTTCACTACGATGTTTGACAAGAAGGAGCAGTGCGCGAGATAGGCTAATGAGCAGACTTCCCTCGCTTGAGTTTCGGAAGAATGTTCCATATCGCGCTAAGCTGACCACTGCTGACCATGACAGGCGTGCATTGGACTGGTACAGGTTGGAACTGAACATTGAATATGCTGGTGGTGACGCTTTCTGATGAGAAGTTGGTCGTGACTGATGCAGTATCCTTGGACTTGTCCACAGCATCGTTCAATCATTGCTCTCTGAGCTGCCTTGATTCTGTACTTACCCAAATACTAAGACCAAATGCCTCTTGACTGTGCTTTAAGAGAGACTGGCGCCATGCCTAGAGATATGACTGACCCCTATTGGCAAATTTGTATGACTTTATCTTGCCTACCTAGCTGCTGCCTATAGTCTCCCTTTAACTGCGGAACACTTCAAAGTCGATAAAATGCCATGGTCCACCTTTTAATGTGTTCAGACCGCCATTTTCAAAATAATCAAGTCAGGACACTGCCTTCTAGTCTCATAATAAATTTTGCTTTCCTCAATAATAACATTTCTTCTTCTTCAATGCTTTCATCATTCCAAACTTCTCCTCCTCTGACTTTTACAGGGGTACAGTCATGGCAATCAAAACCCAAATACTGAGACCAAATGCCTGTTGACTGTGCTTTAAGAGAGACTGGCGCCATGCCTAGTCTCTCTTAAAGCACAGTCAACAGACACCAACCCCCTCAGACTCAGAAACCACAAACGCCCAACCCTTCCTGCTACCTTAATACTTCTGGATAGATGGAAATTCTATAATGCATAGGGTTAGGGTTAGGGTTAATTCTATAACTTTGACGAAAGTAGGGGGGGTCATAATTGGTAGTATTGATAGTATTGAAAAGCTTGTCTCACAACAGGGTGTGCCAAGATTAAGTGCTGGTTTTTCAACCATAGTCTAGCGATAGTGCGCAGCAGTGGTTGATGAATGATTGTGGTTGATGAATCTTTTTGTTCCAAAATATGTTTTATTGATTCTAAATTGGCTGCTAGTGCTACAATAAAATTTGCACAGGATGTTGAAAATACTCCAAAAACCGCAAACTATTCTATAACATGTAGGCCGCTGAGAAGGGGTGGTGCTTTTGGACTACAACGTTTTTTGTGTCCATTTTGTGGGAGTTGAGGTTTTTTTTCTTTTTCTTGTAGAATTGAATCCTGATCAAACCAATAATTTCTTTATGGAAGCATGTCAGTATTGACTGGCTGGCCTGTTGTCATAATTACTAGTACTTAGTATACGTAATACCACCATATTAAGCTTAAAGTATGGCAACCTTCATTTTTGCATGATTTTCATTTCATTTAGGACTACATCTATTTTCAGATGAAGGCATTGATGAGGAGGCATTTTGTATGTTGAACTTGTCAGGAAAGGGGAGGCCAAAGCCAGAAGAAATGCAGTTTGCGTAGTCCCATCAGAACAGGCAAAAGATACCAGTGTTGAAGATGATGTTAATGATGAAAGTGTTGGTAAGACTTAAGTACATTGAAAGCGAGGCTAACGTTAATTTCCATTTATTTTGAAAAATATAACCGGACTTCTCTGACCAATATATTAGAAACTTAAAATACAGGATGTAAATAACTCTGCGCATTGAGCCTTGGAACGGCGGCCTTAAATGACGAAGGGGATAATAAACTAGTATGTCTGGGACATCACATCAGTTTTATGAAAGGACATCATTTTTTTAAATGCATCTTTACCTCCACAGATGTTCAGTGCGATGAATCGGATGAATTTAAAGAGATGGTTGCATGGCTAAAGTACAATTGCAACCCTGCCACCCAGGTAGAAGATTTTATGAGTAAAACCGCTGTTGGGAGGTACGGGCACTTGATTAAAGAATCTTTGACGGTTAAATCAGTTCTCGAGGCTTATCCAAGGCTGATTACACATAAAGGAATGGTGAGTCTGAAAGTTACAGTAGGCTGGAAAATCTTTCGCGAAGCCAATATTTTGGGAATTGTCCAATGCCGAATTGGTGAATACAGAATTTTGCGTCTGTGTTGAAATCTCAACATTTTGAGTCCAAGGGCCAACCTCCCCCCATCCCTGTTTGAAGTCACAAAACTATCCGGCAAAACCTGCAGTGTCAACCGTTTATGTTAAAGAAGTAGTTGAAGTGGGGCCGACATGTTGACCCCACCAAAAATGCAATTTCATTTGTTAGTTTTTGGACTTTGTTGTCTATTTCAGATCGAACAAGACTACAAAATTCTGTTTGCCAACAATGATTTCATGACCAGAAGATGGGACACTGTGTTTGCCTCCAAAATAATCAGCTACACAGATTCCGCGAAGCCATCGTGGCGTGAGATGGTTCCAGTCAAGAAGGAACTCAGCAATTGTAATTGATTTTATCATAGCTTCTCCCATCCGAGTGCATATCTGTTCAGAATAATGCGTCTGATAAAAGTATTAGTTGTAGTAGCAGCATGCTGGTCAGTGCATGTGAGCTCATGGTTGTGAAATCGTTCACACAAAAGAATGAATATTTCATTGGAATCATTAGTCACGTCACCGTATGTTCGCTTATAATCGTTAAGTACATCTATTTATATTTGTATACTGGTATACACAATTCCTATAATGGTGGTGCTGTATGTTCAATAGTGATGTCATCAGAGGAAAATCGGCCCATGACGAGGACTGACAAAGGTGAAAGTCATGGTTGACCAGCAGCCATGAAGGGTATTATGACGTCCAAGGAGAGAAATGCTAGTTCCAAAATAAGCCGAGGAATTATATGAAGGTGTATAGGCGCCGGTATAAGCGCACCTTATTTTAATAAGCACATGACAGTGTGCTAATAAGTGCATACATACGGTAGCATATTCAGTTTTATTGAAATTATTTCACCGAGGACTAGAATTCAGACCAATGAATGAATGGAACCAGTACTGCTAACCGAGTATCATTTCCAAAATACATTATCATGGTTATTTTCCAGCGGAACAGAGTGTAGTTGCAATGCAACTTCTACCGTTCATGCTGCCCCCCAGGCCAACAAAAGGTCATAGACCATCCGTGACTGAGGCAATGGCATCGTTCATACAGTATCAAGCAGGTATAGAGTTATTGCCTACATGTAGTTTTTGCGATTTGAGCATGGCGACCTTGAATATTGCATACAGATTTTTGATTGTGTTATAACAAATTCATAATTTTGCGTCAAATTGTTTGAAATGAACAAGGGAAGTGGTCCTCTGATGAATTATTTTGAAATTAACAGGGCCATAGTTTTTTAGTAGATGACTAGTCTAGAGGGGTCTTTGCTGACATGTATATTACATTATTATTTTGTCTTGCAGGTGACAACAAATATCCCCTCATTCCTTCAGGACCTCCCAAGTGGAGCTGTGCAGCCCTTCGTGTTGGCTCTTGGGGATAGAACCTCCCCAACGCAGGCATTTCTTATAATTGAGAAGAACGCTTTAGAATATCCAACACTGCTGAGGGCCGTTGATGCTTGTTTCAAGGCGTTCTATGTTCTTGACATAGAATATCCTGCTAACTGCATTATTGTGTGGCAATTCATTCAAGAGCTTGTGTTCGATGTAAGATCCGAGAAGGGACATGTATCGCTGAGTAAGAATGTGACCAGTTTGAGGAGCTTTTTCCTTGACTAAGCACCCGTGCTGTCACACTAGCTGAGTAAGTTTTCTGTGGATGTTGGAAGGTAGGTGATTGTTGGATATTAGCCACTTAGGCCTGTTTTAGGCTTAGTATGTTCTTGACATGGAATAGCCTAAATGTTGGCTCTTGGTGACAGAACCTCTCCAACTCAGGCATTTCTTATCATTTAGGTGAACGCTTTAGAATATCTGACACTGCTGAAGGCCATTGAGGCCCGTTTTCGGCTTTGTATATTCTTGACATAGAATATCCTACTGACTGTGTGACATTCTCATGAGTGTAACTGTGCAACCTTAATGTTGGCTTTTGGTGATAGAACCTCTCCAACTCAGTCTCAGACATTTCGTATCATTGAGATATTTTTTAAATACATGTAGATGTTAATCAGACTAAATCTGCATTCAATTTGAATGTATGAATTGAAAACTATAGTTAATGATAAATTTATGTTGTAAATACATGCAGATGTTAATCAGACTAAATCTGCTAGAGTATAAAGAGGAAGATCCTATGATATTTGCAAAGGTCTGGCCATTTATAGTGTGAGGATATCTTGGGATTACTGTATAGGGGGCAATGTATCAAGGGGTTATTGTCCTGAAAACGTTTTACTGCTTTCAAATTGAATAAGTGTGAAATGAATTGTTAACATAATTTTCATTGATAGATTTCTATTTTTAATGCCAGTCACAAATTTGAATGTAATGAATTGAAAACTATAGTTAATGATAAATTTCTGTTGTAAATACATGTAGATGTAATCAGACTAAATGCGTTTAGTGTTTGTTTTTCATTAAAAGGTAATTCTTTTAGTGACAACATGGTTTAAGGAATTAATACCGAGCTGGCGGTCATTGGTTGTATAATCAAGACCGCTCGGGTAGACCGAAAATGCAGTCCAAAACCCGAGGCGCTTCGCCGAGGGTTTTGGACGTAATTTGAGGTCTACCCGAGCGGTCTTGATTATACAACCAATGACCGACAGCGAGGTATTAATTTCTATTCTAAAAGGTTTCAAAATTAAACAAATTAAATACGATTTGAAAGGTATATATGTTCCGTTTTCGTCAAAGAATGATCCAGCCTGGTGTCCGGAACTCCGCCATATTGTTGCTCGTGAAGATGACGTCACGCAGCAAGGGAATTCCCAGTCTGCTAGCTCGATTTCTACCATTTCCTCGTCTTTGACCTCTTCTGAATCCTGACTGACGACCTCGAAAGAGTCCTCGGGTATCCTCCCTACTTCACAAATCCCAATATATCGGGGAATACTTCAAAATCTCGTGTTCTTGACATTGTTTTGTGGGGCTGAGTCGTTGCTTCTTGGTGAAAATAATTCGTCTGCTAAAATTCAGAATTTTATACCTACCCAGGCGGTCATTGGTTACGATACCAAGACCGCTCCGATCAAAACGAGGCGTAATGTATTTTGTATTAGAAACAATGATATACTGTGACTAAGGCCTTTTAGAATGTGTACCCTAGCTTAAAGAGGATAACGCCGTACAATAAGTCTTTATCTCTTTGAGAATTAGTTGTAGGACGCTATCTCCTTTAAGAAATACAACCCAATGATGGGATCTATGACCCTGGCAATATGTAGCAAATGCACTTTCAAAAGGCTCTTTGGACATTAGTTCTATCACTCATTGTTCTCATACTGTCCAAAATACTGGTTATTCTGGACCCCTCATAATGAGGAAATCCGGGCCTCCTTGCTGCCGATCTCAAGTAGATGAATAGGTGTCGGCTTGAGAGAAACAGTAGCAGTTACAGCCCGGATTTCCTCATTATGACCCTAACTAGCCCATCCGCCAAAAAGGGAGCCACAAGTACATAATAGTTAATCTGGATGGATAAAGTAGTAAGGATCACTATCAAAATGGTTAAAATTGAAACTATAAAATGGTTAAAAATCAACTACTTATGGTAGTTATTTTATTAACTATTTTGAAATAGTTAAACTAAACACTTATTAGTCGGTGCAATACTAAGCCCCAAAGTAGTTACCATTTAACTATTAATAGTTAGTTTTCACCATTTAATTTTTGGAGTGTAGCATGCAAAATGACCGGAGATTTAATTGACACACAAGCTTCTAGTGGCCAATGTCAGATGTCATGTAGTAGTCTGTCAACAATCGGAATTTCGCACATGTGCAGTTTTTTAGACTCAGTCACTCAGTCCCTCTTCCGTCCCTTGCCATCTGCCCCCCCCCCCCCCCCCCCCCCCTATAGGACATTTAATATTGGCCCCCTAGGGCATATCCCCAGATATGGACATGTCCTGGTTGGAGATGCCCTAGATGTCATACGAGGATTTATAATTCCCAAACTAAACTGACACTTAAAATAATTCTCGGAGTTCGATTGGCTGCATGATCATTGGCAGCTGGTGTTTGCTGATGTGTGGCCTCACTTGGCGGTCACTTCTTCGTCGCCGATCTGGAGACATCTTTTGGCCGTGGGTTCGAATCCTTCACTGGGACTTTTGTTCTATTTTGCTTTTATGCCGAAGAGGAGTTGTCCTCGGAAGAGACAATGTCCGGGGGGATGTCCGATAATCATCCAGTATAGGGCGGTATATTTGGTCAGGACCAATACTCTTTACCTCTGGTGGGGTTGGCAAGACAGGAATAATCTCAAGAGTACACCATCCATCCTTTATTAGATAAGTGATATCAACACATGATGAAATAGAAAAACTAATCATATTTGTTAAGTTAAAATCTTTATTCTTTTCAACAAACTGGTAACTGTGCATTACATAAGGAGAGCAGAACAGCAATATTTCTATGCAGAATAATGTAGTGACACTCAAGGCTCACAGTACATGTACATTGAGAATTTCTGGCGCATTTGTCCCTGTCAAATTTTTCAAATGTATATGGTCTGAGGAAATACAACTGACAGGCACTGCTGTAGCTGAACGGATATCCAGAGCCAACCTTGTCTCCAGGAACTCGCGTGTCATTTTAACATTGGAATTTCTGCTTGTAAAGAACCTGGGTAGGAGGTTGATCTGAACCAGCTATATTTAGGTGTATTTAGCTGTATTCACGGTAAGATACCAGTGACTTGCATGGCAACATGGCGCATGGTTTTATCAAAAATGCGAACTTGTGGGAAACGAAAAATGGTCGGATTAGATACGGTGAAAACAGCTGGAAAGGGGTTGGTAATGATCGGTTCTTTTTTATTTTCCTCCACTTATGATTCTATGTATAAATTACAGTCCAAGCAGTGATATTCTTTTAAAAAATTCCAACTTGATCGCGTCATCGAGTCATCGCGTCGTCGAGTCATCGAGTCGAATACCACAAGCCGTTTCGAAAGACGTGCGTTGAGACAAAGCTCTCTTGGGTCACGCGTTCACCCATGGCAATTCCACGCAACTGGAACTTGAACAAATTCTTGGATCAGCTAAACAAGAGCCATTACAAACACTTGTTCTTAGTAAAATTAATGAATGCGTTTATTAGTGATCACGACACTATATTGGACCTGCGTATTTCATTACTCGTTTGGAAAATACACCGATTTCCTAATGCGTTCATGTTGCAGTGACGTCACGAGAAATGGCCACCCTCACGGCCGGCGTTTTTTTGTCAATAAAGGTTACGGTGGATGTGATAGGGATTATGGATGGCTGATGGTTTTAGACACCGCAGGTCCATCCACCGACTGCTACAAGGCCTATGAGAAACCACCGATACCAGGAATTCTCTATCCAGCGTCTGGGACGAGCACGATTTGGAAGCAAGGTTAGTGGTTCCATCCACATATTATTAGGTAGCCAGAAATATACGTTATAGACATGGCCCATTGATAGCCGGCCCGATATTTTCAAATGTTCTAGGTCGCGATAATCGTCAAAACTACGAACTTATTTGGGACTTTTTATTTGAGATGGACAGATGGCAATAAAGTGCGAAGTTGCAAAAGTGAAATCTAGAATGGTAATTTTCCATTTCTGGGGTCCATATCTCGCTGTGTGTGCACCCAATGAAATACTCATAATAAGCATAGCCAACATCAAAGCCACCGCCCGTTTCGAACGACGCGCGGTTGGACAGAGAAGTCGCTCGGGTCACACGTTGACACAAGCCAATTCCGCACAACCAGAACTTGAACAAATTCTTCGATCAGTTGAACATAGCTATTACAAACGCTCTGTTCCAAAGCAAATACTAGCTTCAAATTGCCCAAGGGAGCTTTGCTGGGAGCAAAGGAAACTTTCCCTGACCAGACTGTTTATTTGAAAGACTCTGGAATAAGTATGTAAAATCTACAAACTAGCCACAAAATGAGTGTTGAAACATTGTGATCAGGTGTCCGGTTTTTCACATCGAGTTTAAAAAAATGTAATACATGCACACATGACCCGGCTTTTACCTGTCCATGTCCACATGGATTATAGGCTCTTGCAAAAAAGTATTTACCAGGAGCACACTTTGAATTGCACAGCCTACAAGCGAATATTATTGCCAACAAGTCAAGATAGATTCATAGATCCATCGATCCATTCCATGATCCTACAAAAATACAACGGGGCCGGATACTTAACTACTACCTATTATATTGCAGCGAAGCGGGCTGACAGCTTCAAAATCTACGTCCAAGTTCGGCTATTGACCAATGGACCATGATCACGGAAACATGATGGGAGACTTTTGGAACGCAAGTAATGACCATTATACAGCGCGATTGTGATTTCTCTCGACGACGTTAGAATGAGTGGCATTTGATTTCTCTCACTACCTTACTTCAAAGACGCAAACATGGCCTTTAGGTTATCAGCTTATCAGCTCTTTGTTGTATAAAAACTATACATATGCTAGCTCATGCATTCATTCACAACGCGTGTTGTAATATGTCGATTGCATGACGGTGATCATTCATGTGTGTTCCAGGTATTCAACCCACACAACAAAAAACACCCTTCGCGAGAATCGGCTGATACAACCTCTCCGAGTATCTCCCACCTCTAAAGTTATGGTGAACACAGATCCGAGCACGAGCTTGAAACTAAACCGTGTAGCCTTATAGAATAAGACACAACATATTCCTATACAGGGTGGCCAAGAACTATTTCCCCTTGCACAATGTAATTCTATTGTGTATCCGTTGTGTGTGGGAAAATAATTCTGGGCCACCCTGTAGTGCATAATCTTTTTGAAAACTCTTAATGTTGATGCTACACAGTTAAGAACGTTGTTTTCTATCGCTTTTGGTCAGGTTGGTCAGAGTATTGTCGGTGAGTTCCATACATTCATATGTTAAGATCAAATATGTTTACTTAGTGCAATTTATATTTTCCTTCATGTCATTCGACAAAGGAAGGTATTCAATCGCTTTTGATATTCGATATTTATCTTTTCCCCCACGAAACCAACAGGGTCTTAAAGCTACCAGTCAAAACCGTATACCAAGCTATTTCAAGTTGGCTTGCAGAAAGAATGCAGTCACCAGGAAACTGATATGGTTATGTTTGCTAAGTTTATAAAAAGTGCAAACTTGTTCTTGTTACAGATGCAATACTAAGATATCCAGATAAAAATCGAAGTTAATAAGCTGAAGCGAACTGCGCATGACTATTATTTGGCAAGATGGTGGCGTTCGCTAGAGGGCCATAGTCAAATCAACCACAGAAAAAAATCTGATTAGTTTAAAAGTCATATTGATGATAAGTCAATCCCGTATCCCAAATTTGATCTGATTGTCCGCTGTATGGAATATACAATATCTTTTGTAGTAAATAAAGCAGCATATATATGGTGAACCTGTTTTTCGACCACACAGATCTCACTTTCCATGGCAACTGCGCTGCTAATATAAACTGGATTTCAAAATAACTTCACAGGGTTTGCCCTTTTAATCTTCTGATCTAGATACTGCGTAAGTTTCAACACAAAGCATATGGTGGTTTTTGAATGAGACACAAAAACGCGACACTTGCCGAGATATCAGGCCACTGAGAACTGTTTCTATCCATTATGATAGTTTTCATTTTACAATGTACTGAGGCCGTGGCAGTCACTCCTTTATATTAAGCGAATTTCACAATTTAGACAAAATGCGTACATTCTGGTACTTTTGTATCCTTACATGGTTACATTACACTTACATTATTCCTTGTCTCTAAGGGCGGTCAATTTCACACGACGAGGAAAACGTCAAACCCCTTAATATTTGCCAGTGGTTTTAGGCAAGTTGTACCGCGCAGGGCTTTCATGCACATTACAGTCTGCACATTATATTGTATTCATTTAAACAAAGCACGCTTGCACGTAGGCCTTCATTCCTACTCCTCTATACTGCCTTATCAAAGAATTATCATGACAAATGGCGATATCATCGACCCGACGAAACGGTGTTCATGGGGGTCGATAAGCCTAAAATCGGTAAGGGAAAAGAAAATCCACGATGACTGTCATGCGAACAATACAGGATGAGAAACCAACTCTCGCACCTCTATAGGTCACATGACAATCATGCACTGTCCAGGATCTCGTGTTTCCTCTTTAGATAAAACGCATTCTCCTCACAGAGACATAATACAATTTATTAGGGCCATTTTCACGGATCCTAACCAATCCGGATCAGTCTAGATCGGTGTGCCGCGTAAATCTGGTCTGGTCTGGTTCGATTCAAACAGCGATAGGACCGCCTCATCACACTGTTAGTACTGCGCGGAGCATGGGTAAAAAGTCCACTTTCTTCTCATTGTAGTTGTCGTATGATCATATGCGATGGCCCTGGCGATCTTGGCTGGTGAGATCAAGTTATAGGCTAAGCTCAAGCCGGCCAATCGCCAAACCTTTGATAACATTTTGTGATCTGACTGACCAAGCCATGCAGCTCCATGCATCGTTTGTAAAAATTGTCGAATAGCATCATAAAGTGTCAGCTTTCAAACTGCATACTGAGGAAATCAGAGGTTAATGTTCGCTTCTCCGGCCCTGCAAACCATTGATTTCCTCAGGATGTCATACGGGGCGATAACTGTCTTTCACTGCTTCTTGATTTAATAAACTGAGTTATCAATTGTGATATATGGTCGGTAATGCCGATACGATATTAGCACCTGGTCAACGTTCCCCCCGAAACATTTTGAAAACCTCCCGCCTGAATTGAGTACCACTCACACAATAAAGAATAACATTGATGGCGCTATTGCATAAGCTACAAACGTTTGCAACAGTAGTGACCAAAACAGAAATAACCCATTCATGCCAGGAACGGATTACTGTTAATTCTCCAACAATTAGTGAAATTGGATTGGGTGATGTTAGAATTATAAACACGAGGCTGACTGTGGTCAACATGTACGTCATGCTGGTCATTTGAGTAGAGGTGTCATCGGAACTACTATTGCCTCGTCCCGATAGCTTCATCTTCTTCCTTTTGTTCCGACTCCGAATGACTTTAACTAGAATTGAACAATTACAGAAAATTATTACAGAAAATGGTATGAAAGAATACGTTGCCATATCCATCCAGTGAAAGATAAGTGAGTGTATGTCGCCTGCCTGCAGAGGTGTATCACATACATAACCCAAATTAAGGTAGTCAAATCGTTTAAAATAGAACAGAGTTTGAAGGTTTAGAAAAATGCTGAAAATTAGTGGGGCAAAAAGAGCTACGCATGTCCATTTCCGAGTGCAGATGACTCTCGCCTTGATTGGGTAGGAGACTGATATGAATCGTTCCAATGTTAGGAACATCACGTTCCAACTCGCGTACTGTTGGAAGAAATAGGTAAAGAAACTATACGCGGGGCAGGACTCTACGGAGAGGACTGAAAGAGCAAGCGAAAAGGATTCATCAACCCAGAAGGTAATTCCAGTCCAGAGTGCAGCCGTGTCGGCTAGAGCAAGGGAAATCAGCAACAATCTCGTCGAATACTTTCCAAATTTTCGGCGGAGCAGCACAATTAAAGTGAGACCGTTCAAAATGGTTCCAAGTAATATTATAAAAGGTGTGAAATAGCTCCCAAGGAAAACGTTGAGATGCCATTCCCAAAAGTCATTCCGAGGGTCCCGGGTGGTTGTTCTGATCACCTGTGTCGTATTTAGAAAGTCTCCAGAACCAATTGGTAATTCCCGTTTGAGAGCATCCATTTCAGTAGCTGCGAATAACTTAGTGACCGCTGCCATAATGCTAACTTTCCTTCGATTCTGCAAAATATTTGTAAATAAAACTGAACCACAGCACTCATAATCTCTAAAAATGTGGTGCTATTTCCACTGGTTCAGTCACGGCTTAAAGCAACTGTTATAAAAGTCAATGCTTGGAGAGCGGAAACCGTTCATCACAGATAGCGCTGTCTGTTGTTGTCGTGAATGCATAAACTTCCCATATTTGACTGTATCGTCCGAGTACAGAAAATCGTTGATTGCTACACCGTCATTTGCTCCTAACCACGCAGAAAGGATTTGGGTTCGATAAGCTTAAACCGGCAAGTGCAAAAAACCGTAATGAATGAATCACACTCTTGTGTATCGATCACTCCGGAGTGATTAATAGGTCCAAAAAGCCATTTTTCATGCTTGAACAAAATTCTTGTTGAGTGTCCGTCAAAACTAAAGATCTTAAATTCTTACCAACAAATTGCAACTTAACCCATCCACAGCATGTGGTTGCATGTGCTGCGTTACCAGGATTCTTCTCGAGCGATCCAAGCCCATACGATGTAGATACAGGATGAAAAGCACTCATCGAAGTGAGATCTAGATCGTGTTCATCGCTTCAGGCAACATAGTATGTACGTAGATAATTCAGCACAGTTTAATGAAACAGTGTACAGCTCATAATCATAATTTACTGAACAGACATGCAATTTTATAGCAATAAGCATTGAAGTACTTTGTTGGGACTGAAATACGTCAATTTCTGTATGTTTTGGTTTACATACAGTGTGTTTACGAATAATAGTTTGCAAACTTTGTTTTCGTACGACAGTATTTGATCTGACAGCTTGCAGTCGTCTCCGTTCCATTTACATCAGTTTACAGTTGTAACATGCGATCGATCTAGTTGTCACGTGAATATCATGTAATTCTCAGGACAGAACTCCGTCCCAGCCAAGACATGGAAAGTATGCAACTTGAATGCGACGCATTAGCTCCAATAGATGGCAATAGCGCGAGGATAGGTCGGTGATGGTGACCATGTTACTCACGCGTCGAGAGACCACAGACGTATTGCCAGCATCGAAAACCTCGAGTGTAAAACTCCGCTTCTTGTCTGCCAATCAACGAGCTCAAAGCAATTCATTGTCTAAGCTATTTGGCCGGAGTTATTGGATTCACGTTGTCACCTGTCATATTTCACTTGTCACAAGTTAACTGACTTCGGCTTGAAAACAAGACGTGAGGGTGAAAGGTGACATCGTGAATCGTATGTAGCCCGCTCTTTGGAAATGACTTTTATCGTTCTTCATGTCGCGCATGGAAAGTGAACAATGACACGCTACGTCATGTACATGTACATACATGTGAAAACGCGAACTCTATAATGTTCGCGGCCTTACATACTAGTAGAGATGACACCACCATACATGAGGCTGAAAGGAACCAGCTATCAATTATAAAGGCGCATCTTTTTTTCCAGACCTAGCCAAACCATAATCCTTTGGGCTATTGGTCATGGGTAAATACTTCATTTTTGCAGAAATGGCGTGTGCGTCAATACATGCATGTGTTGTTACATGCAAAAATGATACCGGTATTTCAAATACGTATGTCCAGTATAAGGCACTGGGTTGTCGAAGTACCGTTTATGCATTGATTTGCTTAAATTGTGTCATCGACATTGGAATCGATTGCAGTCGATTTTTAAAATCGATTATGAATTCTATGAGCTAGTGCATTAGAATACACAAGCTCATGCAATTACCAATGCGTTACACATACTACATCAAGCTGACCGGTTTTTGCACTGTGTAAAGATCAACTTTTCGGCCTACATTTTACATTTTCTCGGGCGTTGAAAACGAACCTTCTCTTTTCCTGTTGATAATTCTGGCACAGATCAGTTAGCTAGACTCTGCCTAATTGACACAAGTATACATATGAAGAAAACAATTTCGTCATAAATCAAGCGATACTTTCATTCCAAGATCAGCCTCTCAATGAAATATGGGTCAGATACCAATTTTGCAGAGAACGTTTCATCTATTTGAGTCTTGGAAGTCCTAGAACGGGAAAAATTATCTCCGAAAATTTGTGTCACTGGCATCCGATATTCAGTAACGACTGAAAGAGTTTATTTCGGTCGATTTGGGGGTAATGATCATCGAGCCAATTTTCGTGTGTGCATTGGAATTTAAGGGGAAGGCCACTAGACATGCGAGAGCTGCTTCACAATTGGCTCAACTTTAGCTCAGTGAGCTGATCAGCGGTTATGCTCGCTTTATTTTGCGAGGGTTGATTCAATACATGTCACTGGCACGCTGGCATTGGCACTGACACTGGCTCTAACATGTTTTTTTTGCTAAAAAAGGCGAATACATTGTTTCAGGGACTTAAATAAATGTTTCAAAAGTTAATCTGATGGACGGCATTAAGTTGAATCATGTCAAAGAATAAAAATCAAAATATAAAATGAATCACCTCAGCCATTGGGCTGCCGCCTACACCTAATACTGGTAAGTCCTAGTCTGCTGCCCTAGGTTATATTCTATCTTGTCAATTACATTGCCCACATAGAGGATCCAGTATGCAGTAAGAAGGTCGAAGCATAGGCAAGGCTACAAGACTACAAACAATCTGAACTCATATGAATTTCAGCGAACTGCAGACCATTTTGGGATGCATTCTTTGGCTAGTGCCAGCGTACCAGTGCCAGCGTGCCAGTGCCAGCCTGCCAGTGCCAGCGTGCCAGTGCCAGCGTGCCAGTGCCAGTGTGCCAGTGCCAGCGTGCCAGTGCCAGCGTGCCAGTGCCAGCGTGCCAGTGCCAGCGTGCCAGCGTGCCAGTGCCAGCGTGCCAGTGCCAGTGCCATTGCCAGCGTGCCAGTGCCAGTGTGCCAGTGCCAGCATGCCAGTGCCAGCGTGCCAGCGTGCCAGCGTGCCAGCGTGCCAGCGTGACAGCGTGCCAGTGCCAGCGTGCCAGTGCCAGCGTGCCAGTGCCAGTGTGCCAGTGCCAGTGCTAGTGCCAGTGCCAGTGTGCCAGTGCCAGCGTGCAAGTGCCAGCGTGCCAGTGCCAGCGTGCCAGCGTGCCAGTGCCAGCGTGCCAGCGTGCCAGTGCCAGCGTGCCAGTGCCAGCGTGCCAGCGTGTCAGAGCCAGTGCCAGTGCCAGTGCTAGCATGACATGGCCAGTGCCAGTGCCAGTGCCAGTGCCAGTGCCAGTGCCAGTGCCAGTGCCAGTGCCAGTGCCAGTGCCAGTGCCAGTGCCAGTGCCAGTGCCAGTGCCAGTGCCAGTGCCAGTGCCAGTGCCAGTGCCAGTGCCAGTGCCAGTGCCAGTGCCAGTGCCAGTGCCAGTGCCAGTGCCAGTGCCAGTGCCAGTGCCAGTGCCAGTGCCAGTGCCAGTGCCAGTGCCAGTGCCAGTGCCAGTGCCAGTGCCAGTGCCAGTGCCAGTGCCAGTGCCAGTGCCAGTGCCAGTGCCAGTGCCAGTGCCAGTGCCAGTGCCAGTGCCAGTGCCAGTGCCAGTGCCAGTGCCAGTGCCAGTGCCAGTGCCAGTGCCAGTGCCAGTGCCAGTGCCAGTGCCAGTGCCAGTGCCAGTGCCAGTGCCAGTGCCAGTGCCAGTGCCAGTGCCAGTGCCAGTGCCAGTGCCAGTGCCAGTGCCAGTGCCAGTGCCAGTGCCAGTGCCAGTGCCAGTGCCAGTGCCAGTGCCAGTGCCAGTGCCAGTGCCAGTGCCAGTGCCAGTGCCAGTGCCAGTGCCAGTGCCAGTGCCAGTGCCAGTGCCAGTGCCAGTGCCAGTGCCAGTGCCAGTGCCAGTGCCAGTGCCAGTGCCAGTGCCAGTGCCAGTGCCAGTGCCAGTGCCAGTGCCAGTGCCAGTGCCAGTGCCAGTGCCAGTGCCAGTGCCAGTGCCAGTGCCAGTGCCAGTGCCAGTGCCAGTGCCAGTGCCAGTGCCAGTGCCAGTGCCAGTGCCAGTGCCAGTGCCAGTGCCAGTGCCAGTGCCAGTGCCAGTGCCAGTGCCAGTGCCAGTGCCAGTGCCAGTGCCAGTGCCAGTGCCAGTGCCAGTGCCAGTGCCAGTGCCAGTGCCAGTGCCAGTGCCAGTGCCAGTGCCAGTGCCAGTGCCAGTGCCAGTGCCAGTGCCAGTGCCAGTGCCAGTGCCAGTGCCAGTGCCAGTGCCAGTGCCAGTGCCAGTGCCAGTGCCAGTGCCAGTGCCAGTGCCAGTGCCAGTGCCAGTGCCAGTGCCAGTGCCAGTGCCAGTGCCAGTGCCAGTGCCAGTGCCAGTGCCAGTGCCAGTGCCAGTGCCAGTGCCAGTGCCAGTGCCAGTGCCAGTGCCAGTGCCAGTGCCAGTGCCAGTGCCAGTGCCAGTGCCAGTGCCAGTGCCAGTGCCAGTGCCAGTGCCAGTGCCAGTGCCAGTGCCAGTGCCAGTGCCAGCGCCAGCGCCAGTGCCAGTGCCAGCGCCAGCGCCAGCGCCAGCGCCAGCGCCAGCGCCAGCGCCAGCGCCAGCGCCAGCGCCAGCGCCAGCGCCAGCGCCAGCGCCAGCGCCAGCGCCAGCGCCAGCGCCAGCGCCAGCGCCAGCGCCAGCGCCAGCGCCAGCGCCAGCGTGCCAGCGCCAGCGTGCCAGTGTCAGCGTGCCAGTGCAATTGTAATACTCGACTGGAGTTTCGCACGCATAGCTTCTAGTTAGATCTTTACACATATCTTGGCCCGTAATGGGGTAATTTTTACGCCAGTATTTGAATGTGAATAGCAAGAATGGCGCTGCTGGTCAATCAAGTCATGGCCTAAAGAAACTTACTCCCGTCGTGGGCTTACCTCTAATGTACACATACACTCGCTTACTACAGTGGACGTTAGGCGTGCGAGTATATCAAAACTCCCTCATAAACAAGGCACACGTGGTTCTGTAATAGTGAGGTTTTGCAACCACCCGGTCAGGCCCTACGACAACGTTTGTCTATTGTTCGGGTGAACTCACACAATAGATAAACGTCGTCGTAGGGCCTAACGTGGTGGTTGCAAAACCTCACTAATGAAACCCATGGCCCACCAAACAATGACTTGTACGGACTGAATACCATTCAACAATTGGAAAAAACATGTGGTTCTTTTTTGCAACAATGGCTTCGTAATGAATGAGGCATTTGTCAACGAAGACAATGCAAAAGTTTGAATGAAATCGACGCGGATATTGATTACTGTTCAGCTGATGTAGTATATCAGATGATGATGCAATAGACGACGGCAGCCTTCCTGCTGAAATAGCCTATGTACATGATTTTAAGGCTCTTGGATCAACAAGATGCGCGACGATAAGGCAAAGTAAGATAATGAAATCTTGGCCACTTCGATCCATCGATCTGTTATTGTTAGCCTCATTTCGTTGGCAGTCGGGGCAGTCAGGCCAGAAATTTAGGTTAACAAAGTATTTGCAGCGCTTAATCAGGCAGTGTCACCACAAGCCTTTTTGTTTGCTTTCAATATCGTGATCATCATACCAAAACAGATGACACACGCCAACTCCACACCGGCTGAAGAGAAATTTGCCATTATTCCCAGATTTGGAATGATTTAGAGAACACCTGTCTTGTAATATTCTCATAGGCCAGAGTAAACACATACGCTTTATTAACATGCAGCGATCGGGAAAATTGATACCGACACCAACATGACCAATAATATACGAATAGCGCACGAGAACGCATGCATGTGGCAAGCATTATCAATGGCTGACTGGTGGCGTCACTTGACGTAACAAATAGAAAATTGATATAGCTGCCCAACAGTAATTATAAAATCTGAACGATCGGTGTATGAACCCCTTAATAAAAAAAGGGAAAAAACCGAGTCCAATAATTGGCTTACAAGATAGTACATGTATACTCGCAGTTAAGTAAAAAAATACTTTATCAGTTATTGGAGATGATAATTTTTGGCAAATGAAGTAGGCGTACAGGTTGGAAATATTGGGCTTCAAAAACCTCACAATTTCAAAGAATATTCGATCATGTAAAGGAGGCAATACTTAAAATAACTCCAGTCGCCTGTAAAATGGTTGCGTACAGTAGCATGCCGACTTATCGGCGGTGAATACAGTCCTAAAGTCTCCTCCTTTCACCACCGACATCAAGGGCCAGGAAAGCCGTCGGACGCACCATCATAAACGGGCGGCCAATCAAATTGCTCGACACAAAGTATTTGAATGACGGCCTGCATTGATAGTGCCAACCTCAGGATCAGGTTACCCTTCTTCTATACAACATGCTCTCTGCATTAGGGTCAGGTCAGCATCCCCTGAACCATTCTCATTGAACACCTGGTCTTCCATTATGATGGCTTTCAGTGCGTGTCTCGTGCGACAACCACGAGTGAGTGTAAGTTACCGTCAAAGGTGAAAATGCATCCATTTTCTTTGGACTAGATGTAGTGAAAACAAAGATCATTTTTGGGTACAATAAAACTGCTTCAGACACACATCTGGCGTCTTGAGATTAATGGGTTTTTACCATGAACCGTGTAATTGAAGTGGTGATTAGATCATTATTCATACTTTTTAGGAATTCGCCGTTATAAGCTTACAGCGGTTTGTCGTCATTTCAGTCATTTGTTTGGGACGTGCTCGCGTGACTTCGTGTGCCAGATACGTGTACATGATTGGTTGCCATTATTATGTCTGAGCGCTTCGGCTTAACATGTACCTGCTTTGTTTTGTTCGTTCATGAACAGGATAGCGTAGGCAAGTATAACCAATCCTGCTCCAATCCAACCAGATCGAAGCTTATTCGCTCTTCCAACATAGACTTTCATCATACCATGTCATCACAGGCGAGTGAAATAAACAGCACACGTCAACCAATTATAGGTCGATCGGACACAATCGACCCGCAGCCTACAGGCAATTTTTATTTATTTCTCTATTTATTGAAAACCTCCTTGACAGAAGATAACATAATTATACATGAAACATTACATATCATCAAAATTGAGAAAAATTACATACAAAACATGAAGTTATAACCCTGATAAGTCTAACAACTCCCCATCCAAGATACAACGTGCAATATGTACAGTATTCAAAATTAGAAAGCCCTCCCCCAAAGGCCAGCCAACACCTTATTCTGGGATTGCCTCTTGTTGAAGTCATCCGCGTGGATGAGTGCCCTCAACGAGTCAATATGCAGCCAAGTCAACGTACACTTGTACGTTGAATTCGTAGTTTGTATATAAAGCAAATAATTCGCGATGGATCGATAACGATGACAGAGGTATTTTTACCATCCCGTATGCCGCTCCAAGAACATGTGATCAACTTGAAGAATCATAGGCGCAAGTAGGCGAGGGAAACTGGTGGCCAGTTTTGGCAGTCATGGAACGACGCCATCTATAAATATTATTTCAGGTCGAGCAGGAATCTAGTTTCAAATTGTACCTCGAAGCCTTGGTATCAGAACCCAGATATCCCTGATCATAAGTCGACAGTCGGTCACCTGTTCATTGCCATCTATTGGCCGTCTTAATGCACAGTTACCAACTGCCAACTTGTGATTAGACGAACATCCCGGTGTTGGCTAGAACGCAAACGTTGGCCGTTGATTAACAACTGCCAACTTGTGATAAGACGAACATCCCGGTGTTGGCTAGAACGCAATTGATCAATTGGGCGGATGGATCGCTCAGGTCACTCGGTTTGACACCAGGGATTAAGATGGCAGCACGGTTCAGTCGATCCCAGTATTGTTTGTCGCACAACAAAAGCTCTGTAGACGAGCTATAGAGCTATTATTAGCTTGACACCGAACCTCTGTTTTTTTCGGTAGGTAAATTATCATACTTGGTTGTTTCCTTTTTTTGGTTGACATTGACCAACATGCCTACCGCCGTACAAAATAAAAGACTGTTCCAGTATGCACATATAGCGTTGTAGATTATCCACTGTTAGTAATGGAATATGTTACACTCGACACTGTTGACAAACCGTAAGGCCGAAACGGGACAATTGCGCTGAGAGATCATGTCGTCGATGGGGATAAAAAAGAAAACATATTGTTGGATGAGCCAGATTTTCCAAGGTCGACTCAACAATTGGAAACAAGAACCTACAGTAAAATTGGAATTGCCCCGTTCCATTAAAGGAATATATCCAGTGTGGGCCCTGGTTAGTGGCTGAACATGGTCAGGTCGACAGGGTCCTTGATACATCTGTGCGGGTTAGGCAAAGGACAGTGCCGTGGCCATGTTTATGACTGCGTTAAGGCGCAAGGGATTTAAGGAAAATCTGTCGAGTAGACCAATAACGGCTGTGCCGAAGTTGTCCCATTTAGACTTCTCCCGTTTTACTTTTTCCATTTTGCACAGTGTAAAGGAAACTAAAGGGAAAAAGTTAATTGGTAGAAGGCATAATGACCTTAGATCTACTCAGCTATTTCATCATGATACATGTAGTGGTTAATTAGACGTCATTAATTTGGAACAAATGGCGACCAAACAAATCATCTGTAGATCAGTCAAGGGTTAATGCCCGCTGTGTTGTGAAATGACACAACGAGTGTTAACCTTATGCCCGATCCAAACGAAACCATTCAACAACTGACAGCATATACATGAACCAGAGTTTAATTGAATGACTCTGCATGAACGTAATTTTGTGATCCATTGATTAATCTTTGCAGAATTATAAACAAAATCGGTAGACGCTGAATGAGTTTCAGATGCCCTCGCTTCTCCAGAACAAGTTTCTTTTTCTTCCGCGATGCTGGTAAAATAGTGAATAATATACTGGATCCACTCAGCAATAAGATCCCAAGCCCGAAGATACCCGATTTGTACCACCACCTCGATGGGTAGAGTCGAAACAGCCGAACACAATAGTAGGCCTTTCGCAGCCATAAAATGGGTGGGATATCTATTCAATGGTTAACAACGTAATCATCATGAATAGTCATGACTCTACAGCGGAACTTTTCATATTGCAATTAAAGACCAATTGGAAGAAACGAAGATAAGATATACCTCCCCCTTGTATGGCTTCAAAAGGCCTACTATTATGCCCGGTTGTTTAGGCTCTACCCATCGAGGCGGTAGTAGAAATCGGGTATTGTCGGGCTTAAGATCTTATTGGTGAGTGGACCCAGTAATCTTAAAAAGCCAGATCAAATAACAACACTTTTTTACGAAGTCCCCTATCTAGATTATGTGCCAAGCATGGCCCGGTAGTTCGGATACCATGCAGCCCGTAATGGCATCAAAAGTATAGATCTTAACTGAAAGTGACAGGTATTT